>NW_027411755.1:226503226-226692019 GCF_047663935.1 Musca autumnalis
AAAATCCACGCCTTGTAACCGTTTTGACTGTTGCTAAACATTTTGAAAAAATCCACGCCTTGTAACCACATTGATTGTTGCTAAACATTTTGAAAAAATCCACGCCTTGTAACCACATTGATTGTTGCTAAACATTTTGAAAAAATCCACGCCTTGTAACCTCTTTGATTGTTGCTAAACATTTTGAAAAAATCCACGCCTTGTAACCTCTTTGATTGTTGCTAAACATTTTGAAAAAATCCACGCCTTGTAACCTCTTTGATTGTTGCTAAACATTTTGAAAAAATCCACGCCTTGTTGCCTTTTTGATTGTTGCTAAACATTTTGAAAAAATCCACGCCTTGTAACCACATTGATTGTTGCTAAACATTTTGAAAAAATCCACGCCTTGTAACCTCTTTGATTGTTGCTAAACATTTTGAAAAAATCCACGACTTGTAACCTCTTTGATTGTTGCTAAACATTTTAAAAAATCCACGCCTTGTAACCTCTTTGATTGTTGCTAAACATTTTGAAAAAATCCACGCCTTGTTAACTCTTTGATTGTTGCTAAACATTTTGAAAAAATCCACGCCTTGTAACCTCTTTGATTGCTGCTAAACATTTTGAAAAAATCCATGCCTTGTAACCTCTTTGATTGCTGCTAAACATTTTGAAAAATCCACGCCTTGTAAACTCTTTGATTGTTGCTAAACATTTTGAAAAAATCCATGCCTTGTAACCTCTTTGATTGTTGCTAAACATTTTGAAAAAAATCCACGCCTTGTAACCTCTTTGATTGTTGCTAAACATTTTAAAAAATCCACGCCTTGTAACCTCTTTGATAATTGCTAAACATTTTGAAAAAATCCACGCCTTGTAAACTCTTTGATTGTTGCTAAACATTTTGAAAAAATCCATGCCTTGTAACCTCTTTGATTGTTGCTAAACATTTTGAAAAAATCCATGCCTTGTAAACTCTTTGATTGCTGCTAAACATTTTGAAAAAATCCACGCCTTGTAACCTCTTTGATTGTTGCTAAACATTTTGAAAAAATCCATGCCTTGTAACCTCTTTGATTGTTGCTAAACATTTTGAAAAATCCACGCCTTGTAACCTCTTTGATTGTTGCTAAACATTTTGAAAAAATCCACGCCTTGTAGCCTCTTTGATTGTTGTTAAACATTTTGAAAAAATCCATGCCTTGTTGCCTTTTTGATTGTTGCTAAGCATTTTGGAAAAATCCACGCCTTGTAGCCTCTTTGATTGTTGCTAAACATTTTGATAAAATCCACCCCTTGTAGCCTCTTTGATTGTTGTTAAACATTTTGAAAAAATCCACGCCTTGTTGCCTTTTTGATTGTTGCTAAACATTTTGAAAAAATCCACGCCTTGTAACCTCTTTGACTGTTGCTAAACATTTTGAAAAAATCCACGCCTTGTAACCTCTTTGATTGTTGCTAAACATTTTGAAAAAATCCACGCCTTGTAACCTCTTTGATTGTTGCTAAACATTTTGAAAAAATCCGAGCCTTGTAACCTTTTTGATTGTTGCTAAACATTTTGAAAAAAATCCACGCCTTGTAACCTCTTTGATAATTGCTAAACATTTTGAAAAAATCCACGCCTTGTAACCTCTTTGATTGTTGCTAAACATTTTGAAAAAATCCACGCCTTGTAACCTTTTTGATTGTTGCTAAACATTTTGAAAAAATCCGAGCCTTGTTGCCTTTTTGATTGTTGCTAAGCATTTTGGAAAAATCCACGCCTTGTAGCCTCTTTGATTGTTGCTAAACATTTTGATAAAATCCACCCCTTGTAGCCTCTTTGATTGTTGTTAAACATTTTGAAAAAATCCACGCCTTGTTGCCTTTTTGATTGTTGCTAAACATTTTGAAAAAATCCACGCCTTGTAACCTCTTTGATTGTTGCTAAACATTTTGAAAAAATCCACGCCTTGTAACCTCTTTTATTGTTGCTAAACATTTTGAAAAAATCCACGCCTTGTAACCTCTTTGACTGTTGCTAAACATTTTGAAAAAATCCACGCCTTGTAACCTCTTTGATTGTTGCTAAACATTTTGAAAAAATCCACGCCTTGTAACCTCTTTGATTGTTGCTAAACATTTTGAAAAAATCCGAGCCTTGTAACCTTTTTGATTGTTGCTAAACATTTTGAAAAAATCCACGCCTTGTAACCTCTTTGATAATTGCTAAACATTTTGAAAAAATCCACTCCTCGTAGCCTCTTTGATTGTTGCTAAACATTTTGATAAAATCCACGCCTTGTAACCTTTTTGATTGTTGCTAAACATTTTGAAAAAATCCGAGCCTTGTTTGTAACCTCTTTGATTGTTGCTAAACATTTTGAAAAAATCCACGCCTTGTAACCTTTTTGATTGTTGCTAAACATTTTGAAAAAATCCGAGCCTTGTTTGTAACCTCTTTGATTGTTGCTAAACATTTTGAAAAAATCCACGCCTTGTAACCTTTTTGATTGTTGCTAAGCATTTTGGAAAAATCCACGCCTTGTAACCTTTTTGATTGTTGCTAAGCATTTTGGAAAAATCCATGCCTTGTTGCCTTTTTGATTGTTGCTAAACATTTTGAAAAAATCCAAGCCTTGTTTGTAGCCTCTTTGATTGTTGCTAAACATTTTGAAAAATCCACGCCTTGCAACCTCTTTGATTGTTGCTAAACATTTTGAAAAAATCCACGCCTTGTAAACTCTTTGATAATTGCTAAACATTTTGAAAAAATCCACGCCTTGTAACCTCTTTGATTGTTGCTAAACATTTTGAAAAAATCCACGCCTTGTAACCTCTTTGATTGTTGCTAAACATTTTGAAAAAATCCACGCCTTGTAACCTCTTTGATTGTTGCTAAACATTTTGAAAAAATCCACGCCTTGTAGCCTCTTTGATTGTTGCTAAACATTTTGAAAAAATCCATGCCTTGTTGCCTTTTTGATTGTTGCTAAGCATTTTGAAAAAATCCACGCCTTGTAGCCTCTTTGATTGTTGCTAAACATTTTGATAAAATCCACCCCTTGTAGCCTCTTTGATTGTTGCTAAACATTTTGAAAAAATCCACGCCTTGTAACCTCTTTGACTGTTGCTAAACATTTTGAAAAAATCCACGCCTTGTAACCTCTTTGATTGTTGCTAAACATTTTGAAAAAATCCATGCCTTGTAACCTCTTTGATTGTTGCTAAACATTTTGAAAAAATCCACGCCTTGTAAACTCTTTGATTGTTGCTAAACATTTTGAAAAAATCCATGCCTTGTAACCTCTTTGATTGTTGCTAAACATTTTGAAAAAATCCACGCCTTGTAAACTCTTTGATTGTTGCTAAACATTTTGAAAAAAATCCATGCCTTGTAACCTCTTTGATTGTTGCTAAACATTTTGAAAAAATCCACGCCTTGTAACCTCTTTGACTGTTGCTAAACATTTTGAAAAAATCCACGCCTTGTAACCTCTTTGACTGTTGCTAAACATTTTGAAAAAATCCACGCCTTGTAACCTCTTTGATTGTTGCTAAACATTTTGAAAAAATCCATGCCTTGTAACCTCTTTGATTGTTGCTAAACATTTTGAAAAAATCCACGCCTTGTAAACTCTTTGATTGTTGCTAAACATTTTGAAAAAATCCATGCCTTGTAACCTCTTTGATTGTTGCTAAACATTTTGAAAAAATCCACGCCTTGTAAACTCTTTGATTGTTGCTAAACATTTTGAAAAAAATCCATGCCTTGTAACCTCTTTGATTGTTGCTAAACATTTTGAAAAAATCCACGCCTTGTAACCTCTTTGACTGTTGCTAAACATTTTGAAAAAATCCACGCCTTGTAACCACATTGATTGTTGCTAAACATTTTGAAAAAATCCACGCCTTGTAACCTCTTTGACTGTTGCTAAACATTTTGAAAAAATCCACGTCTTGTAACCTCTTTGATTGTTGCTAAACATTTTGAAAAAATCCACGCCTTGTAACCTTTGATTGTTGCTAAACATTTTGAAAAAATCCACGCCTTGTAACCTCTTTGATTGTTGCTAAACATTTTGAAAAAATCCACGTCTTGTAACCTCTTTGATTGTTGCTAAACATTTTGAAAAAATCCCCGCCTTGTAACCTCTTTGATTGTTGCTAAACTTTTTGAAAAAATCCACGCCTTGTAACCTCTTTGATTGTTGCTAAACATTTTGAAAAAATCCACGCCTTGTAACCTCTTTGATTGTTGCTAAACATTTTGAAAAAATCCACGCCTTGTAACCTCTTTGATTGTTGCTAAACATTTTGAAAAAATCCACGCCTTGTAACCTCTTTGATTGTTGCTAAACATTTTGAAAAAATCCACGCCTTGTAACCTCTTTGATTGTTGCTAAACTTTTTGAAAAAATCCACGCCTTGTAACCTTTGATTGTTGCTAAACATTTTGAAAAAATCCACGCCTTGTAACCTCTTTGATTGTTGCTAAACATTTTGAAAAAATCCACGCCTTGTAACCTCTTTGATTGTTGCTAAACATTTTGAAAAAATCCACGCCTTGTAACCTCTTTGATTGTTGCTAAACTTTTTGAAAAAATCCACGCCTTGTAACCTCTTTGATTGTTGCTAAACTTTTGAAAAAATCCACGCCTTGTAACCTTTGATTGTTGCTAAACATTTTGAAAAAATCCACGCCTTGTAACCTCTTTGATTGTTGCTAAACATTTTGAAAAAATCCACGCCTTGTAACCTCTTTGATTGTTGCTAAACATTTTGAAAAAATCCACGCCTTGTAACCTCTTTGATTGTTGCTAAACATTTTGAAAAAATCCACGCCTTGTAACCTCTTTGATTGTTGCTAAACATTTTGAAAAAATCCACGCCTTGTAACCTCTTTGATTGTTGCTAAACATTTTGAAAAAATCCACGCCTTGTAACCTCTTTGATTGTTGCTAAACATTTTGAAAAAATCCACGCCTTGTAACCTCTTTGATTGTTGCTAAACTTTTTGAAAAAATCCACGCCTTGTAACCTCTTTGATTGTTGCTAAACTTTTTGAAAAAATCCACGCCTTGTAACCTTTGATTGTTGCTAAACATTTTGAAAAAATCCACGCCTTGTAACCTCTTTGATTGTTGCTAAACATTTTGAAAAAATCCACGCCTTGTAACCTCTTTGATTGTTGCTAAACATTTTGAAAAAATCCACGCCTTGTAACCTCTTTGATTGTTGCTAAACATTTTGAAAAAATCCACGCCTTGTAACCTCTTTGATTGTTGCTAAACATTTTGAAAAAAATCCACGCCTTTTAGGCTATTGATTGTTGCTAAACATTTTGAAAAAATCCAAGCCTTTTAGGCTCTTTGATTGCTGCTAAACATTCTGAAAAAATCCACGCCTTTTAAGCTCTTTGATTGTTGCTAAACATTTTGAAAAAATCCACGCCTTTTAGGCTCTTTGATGGTTGCTAAACATTTTGAAAAAATCCACGCCTTGTTACCTCTTTGATGGTTGCTAAACATTTTGAAAAAATCCACGCCTTGTTACCTCTTTGATGGTTGTTAAACATTTTGAAAAAATCCACGCCTTGTAACCTCTGTGATTGTTGCAGAACTTTTTGAAAAAATCCACGCCTTGTAACCTCTTTGATTGTTGCTAAACATTTTGAAAAAATCCACGCCTTGTAACCTCTTTGATTGTTGCTAAACTTTTTGAAAAAATCCACGCCTTGTAACCTCTTTGATTGTTGCTAAACATTTTGAAAAAATCCACGCCTTGTAACCTTTGATTGTTGCTAAACATTTTGAAAAAATCCACGCCTTGTAACCTCTTTGATTGTTGCTAAACATTTTGAAAAAATCCACGCCTTGTAACCTCTTTGATTGTTGCTAAACATTTTGAAAAAATCCACGCCTTGTAACCTCTTTGATTGTTGCTAAACTTTTTGAAAAAATCCACGCCTTGTAACCTCTTTGATTGTTGCTAAACTTTTTGAAAAAATCCACGCCTTGTAACCTTTGATTGTTGCTAAACATTTTGAAAAAATCCACGCCTTGTAACCTCTTTGATTGTTGCTAAACATTTTGAAAAAATCCACGCCTTGTAACCTCTTTGATTGTTGCTAAACATTTTGAAAAAATCCACGCCTTGTAACCTTTGATTGTTGCTAAACATTTTGAAAAAATCCACGCCTTGTAACCTCTTTGATTGTTGCTAAACTTTTTGAAAAAATCCACGCCTTGTAACCTCTTTGATTGTTGCTAAACTTTTTGAAAAAATCCACGCCTTGTAACCTTTGATTGTTGCTAAACATTTTGAAAAAATCCACGCCTTGTAACCTCTTTGATTGTTGCTAAACATTTTGAAAAAATCCACGCCTTGTAACCTCTTTGATTGTTGCTAAACATTTTGAAAAAATCCACGCCTTGTAACCTCTTTGATTGTTGCTAAACATTTTGAAAAAATCCACGCCTTGTAACCTCTTTGATTGTTGCTAAACATTTTGAAAAAATCCACGCCTTTTAGGCTATTGATTGTTGCTAAACATTTTGAAAAAATCCAAGCCTTTTAGGCTCTTTGATTGCTGCTAAACATTCTGAAAAAATCCACGCCTTTTAAGCTCTTTGATTGTTGCTAAACATTTTGAAAAAATCCACGCCTTTTAGGCTCTTTGATGGTTGCTAAACATTTTGAAAAAATCCACGCCTTGTTACCTCTTTGATGGTTGCTAAACATTTTGAAAAAATCCACGCCTTGTTACCTCTTTGATGGTTGTTAAACATTTTGAAAAAATCCACGCCTTGTAACCTCTTTGATTGTTGCTAAACATTTTGAAAAAATCCACGCCTTGTAACCTCTTTGATTGTTGCTAAACATTTTGAAAAAATCCACGCCTTGTAACCTCTTTGATTGTTGCTAAACATTTTGAAAAAATCCACGCCTTGTAACCTTTTTGATTGTTGCTAAACATTTTGAAAAAATCCAAGCCTTGTTTGTAACCTCTTTGATTGTTGCTAAACATTTTGAAAAAATCCATGCCTTGTAACCTCTTTGATTGCTGCTAAACATTTTGAAAAAATCCACGCCTTGTAACCTCTTTGACTGTTGCTAAACATTTTGAAAAAATCCACGCCTTGTAACCTCTTTGATTGTTGCTTAACATTTTGAAAAAATCCACGCCTTGTAACCTCTTTGATTGTTGCTAAACATTTTGAAAAAAATCCACGCCTTGTAGTCTCTTTGATTGTTGCTAAACATTTTGAAAAAATCCACGCCTTGTAACCTCTTTGATTGTTGCTAAACATTTTGAAAAAATCCATGCCTTGTTGCCTCTTTGATTGTTGCTAAACATTTTGAAAAAATCCACGCCTTGTAACCTTTTTGATTGTTGCTAAACATTTTGAAAAAATTCAAGCCTTGTTTGTAACCTCTTTGATTGTTGCTAAACATTTTGAAAAAATCCACGCCTTGTAACCTCTTTGATTGTTGCTAAACATTTTGAAAAAATCCACGCCTTGTAACCTCTTTGATTGTTGCTAAACATTTTGAAAAAATCCACGCCTTGTAACCTCTTTGATTGTTGCTAAACATTTTGAAAAAATCCACGCCTTGTAACCTCTTTGATTGTTGCTAAACATTTTGAAAAAATCCACGCCTTGTAACCTTTTTGATTGTTGCTAAACATTTTGAAAAAATCCAAGCCTTGTTTGTAACCTCTTTGATTGTTGCTAAACATTTTGAAAAAATCCACGACTTGTAACCTCTTTGATTGTTGCTAAACATTTTGAAAAAATCCACGCCTTGTAACCTCTTTGATTGTTGCTAAACATTTTGAAAAAATCCACGCCTTGTAACCTCTTTGATTGTTGCTAAACATTTTGAAAAATCCACGCCTTGTAACCTCTTTGATTGTTGCTAAACATTTTGAAAAAAATCCACGCCTTGTAACCTCTTTGATTGTTGCTAAACATTTTGAAAAAATCCACGCCTTGTAACCTCTTTGATTGTTGCTAAACATTTTGAAAAAATCCACGCCTTGTAACCTCTTTGATTGTTGCTTAACATTTTGAAAAAATCCACGCCTTGTAACCTCTTTGATTGTTGCTAAACATTTTGAAAAAATCCACGCCTTGTAACCTCTTTGATTGTTGCTAAACATTTTGAAAAAATCCACGCCTTGTAACCTCTTTGATTGTTGCTAAACATTTTGAAAAAATCCACGCCTTGTAACCTCTTTGATTGTTGCTAAACATTTTGAAAAAATCCACGCCTTGTAACCTCTTTGATTGTTGCTAAACATTTTGAAAAAATCCACGCCTTGTAACCTTTTTGATTGTTGCTAAACATTTTGAAAAAAATCCAAGCCTTGTTTGTAACCTCTTTGATTGTTGCTAAACATTTTGAAAAAATCCATGCCTTGTAACCTCTTTGATTGCTGCTAAACATTTTGAAAAAATCCACGCCTTGTAACCTCTTTGACTGTTGCTAAACATTTTGAAAAAATCCACGCCTTGTAACCTCTTTGATTGTTGCTTAACATTTTGAAAAAATCCACGCCTTGTAACCTCTTTGATTGTTGCTAAACATTTTGAAAAAAATCCACGCCTTGTAGTCTCTTTGATTGTTGCTAAACATTTTGAAAAAATCCACGCCTTGTAACCTCTTTGATTGTTGCTAAACATTTTGAAAAAATCCATGCCTTGTTGCCTCTTTGATTGTTGCTAAACATTTTGAAAAAATCCACGCCTTGTAACCTTTTTGATTGTTGCTAAACATTTTGAAAAAATTCAAGCCTTGTTTGTAACCTCTTTGATTGTTGCTAAACATTTTGAAAAAATCCCACGCCTTGTAACCTCTTTGATTGTTGCTAAACATTTTGAAAAAATCCACGCCTTGTAACCTCTTTGATTGTTGCTAAACATTTTGAAAAAATCCACGCCTTGTAACCTCTTTGATTGTTGCTAAACATTTTGAAAAAATCCACGCCTTGTAACCTCTTTGATTGTTGCTAAACATTTTGAAAAAATCCACGCCTTGTAACCTTTTTGATTGTTGCTAAACATTTTGAAAAAATCCAAGCCTTGTTTGTAACCTCTTTGATTGTTGCTAAACATTTTGAAAAAATCCACGACTTGTAACCTCTTTGATTGTTGCTAAACATTTTGAAAAAATCCACGCCTTGTAACCTCTTTGATTGTTGCTAAACATTTTGAAAAAATCCACGCCTTGTAACCTCTTTGATTGTTGCTAAACATTTTGAAAAAATCCACGCCTTGTAACCTCTTTGATTGTTGCTAAACATTTTGAAAAAAATCCACGCCTTGTAACCTCTTTGATTGTTGCTAAACATTTTGAAAAAATCCACGCCTTGTAACCTCTTTGATTGTTGCTAAACATTTTGAAAAAATCCACGCCTTGTAACCTCTTTGATTGTTGCTTAACATTTTGAAAAAATCCACGCCTTGTAACCTCTTTGATTGTTGCTAAACATTTTGAAAACAATCCACGCCTTGTAGTCTCTTTGATTGTTGCTAAACATTTTGAAAAAATCCATGCCTTGTTGCCTTTTTGATTGTTGCTAAACATTTTGAAAAAATCCACGCCTTGTAACCTCTTTGATTGTTGCTAAACATTTTGAAAAAAATCCACGCCTTGTAACCGTTTTGACTGTTGCTAAACATTTTGAAAAAATCCACGCCTTGTAACCACATTGATTGTTGCTAAACATTTTGAAAAAATCCACGCCTTGTAACCACATTGATTGTTGCTAAACATTTTGAAAAAATCCACGCCTTGTAACCTCTTTGATTGTTGCTAAACATTTTGAAAAAATCCACGCCTTGTAACCTCTTTGATTGTTGCTAAACATTTTGAAAAAATCCACGCCTTGTAACCTCTTTGATTGTTGCTAAACATTTTGAAAAAATCCACGCCTTGTTGCCTTTTTGATTGTTGCTAAACATTTTGAAAAAATCCACGCCTTGTAACCACATTGATTGTTGCTAAACATTTTGAAAAAATCCACGCCTTGTAACCTCTTTGATTGTTGCTAAACATTTTGAAAAAATCCACGACTTGTAACCTCTTTGATTGTTGCTAAACATTTTAAAAAATCCACGCCTTGTAACCTCTTTGATTGTTGCTAAACATTTTGAAAAAAATCCACGCCTTGTTAACTCTTTGATTGTTGCTAAACATTTTGAAAAAATCCACGCCTTGTAACCTCTTTGATTGCTGCTAAACATTTTGAAAAAATCCATGCCTTGTAACCTCTTTGATTGCTGCCTAAACATTTTGAAAAATCCACGCCTTGTAAACTCTTTGATTGTTGCTAAACATTTTGAAAAAATCCATGCCTTGTAACCTCTTTGATTGTTGCTAAACATTTTGAAAAAAATCCACGCCTTGTAACCTCTTTGATTGTTGCTAAACATTTTAAAAAATCCACGCCTTGTAACCTCTTTGATAATTGCTAAACATTTTGAAAAAATCCACGCCTTGTAAACTCTTTGATTGTTGCTAAACATTTTGAAAAAATCCATGCCTTGTAACCTCTTTGATTGTTGCTAAACATTTTGAAAAAATCCATGCCTTGTAAACTCTTTGATTGCTGCTAAACATTTTGAAAAAATCCACGCCTTGTAACCTCTTTGATTGTTGCTAAACATTTTGAAAAAATCCATGCCTTGTAACCTCTTTGATTGTTGCTAAACATTTTGAAAAATCCACGCCTTGTAACCTCTTTGATTGTTGCTAAACATTTTGAAAAAATCCACGCCTTGTAGCCTCTTTGATTGTTGTTAAACATTTTGAAAAAATCCATGCCTTGTTGCCTTTTTGATTGTTGCTAAGCATTTTGGAAAAATCCACGCCTTGTAGCCTCTTTGATTGTTGCTAAACATTTTGATAAAATCCACCCCTTGTAGCCTCTTTGATTGTTGTTAAACATTTTGAAAAAATCCACGCCTTGTTGCCTTTTTGATTGTTGCTAAACATTTTGAAAAAATCCACGCCTTGTAACCTCTTTGACTGTTGCTAAACATTTTGAAAAAATCCACGCCTTGTAACCTCTTTGATTGTTGCTAAACATTTTGAAAAAATCCACGCCTTGTAACCTCTTTGATTGTTGCTAAACATTTTGAAAAAATCCGAGCCTTGTAACCTTTTTGATTGTTGCTAAACATTTTGAAAAAAATCCACGCCTTGTAACCTCTTTGATAATTGCTAAACATTTTGAAAAAATCCACGCCTTGTAACCTCTTTGATTGTTGCTAAACATTTTGAAAAAATCCACGCCTTGTAACCTTTTTGATTGTTGCTAAACATTTTGAAAAAATCCGAGCCTTGTTGCCTTTTTGATTGTTGCTAAGCATTTTGGAAAAATCCACGCCTTGTAGCCTCTTTGATTGTTGCTAAACATTTTGATAAAATCCACCCCTTGTAGCCTCTTTGATTGTTGTTAAACATTTTGAAAAAATCCACGCCTTGTTGCCTTTTTGATTGTTGCTAAACATTTTGAAAAAATCCACGCCTTGTAACCTCTTTGATTGTTGCTAAACATTTTGAAAAAATCCACGCCTTGTAACCTCTTTTATTGTTGCTAAACATTTTGAAAAAATCCACGCCTTGTAACCTCTTTGACTGTTGCTAAACATTTTGAAAAAATCCACGCCTTGTAACCTCTTTGATTGTTGCTAAACATTTTGAAAAAATCCACGCCTTGTAACCTCTTTGATTGTTGCTAAACATTTTGAAAAAATCCGAGCCTTGTAACCTTTTTGATTGTTGCTAAACATTTTGAAAAAATCCACGCCTTGTAACCTCTTTGATAATTGCTAAACATTTTGAAAAAATCCACTCCTCGTAGCCTCTTTGATTGTTGCTAAACATTTTGATAAAATCCACGCCTTGTAACCTTTTTGATTGTTGCTAAACATTTTGAAAAAATCCGAGCCTTGTTTGTAACCTCTTTGATTGTTGCTAAACATTTTGAAAAAATCCACGCCTTGTAACCTTTTTGATTGTTGCTAAACATTTTGAAAAAATCCGAGCCTTGTTTGTAACCTCTTTGATTGTTGCTAAACATTTTGAAAAAATCCACGCCTTGTAACCTTTTTGATTGTTGCTAAGCATTTTGGAAAAATCCACGCCTTGTAACCTTTTTGATTGTTGCTAAGCATTTTGGAAAAATCCATGCCTTGTTGCCTTTTTGATTGTTGCTAAACATTTTGAAAAAATCCAAGCCTTGTTTGTAGCCTCTTTGATTGTTGCTAAACATTTTGAAAAATCCACGCCTTGCAACCTCTTTGATTGTTGCTAAACATTTTGAAAAAATCCACGCCTTGTAAACTCTTTGATAATTGCTAAACATTTTGAAAAAATCCACGCCTTGTAACCTCTTTGATTGTTGCTAAACATTTTGAAAAAATCCACGCCTTGTAACCTCTTTGATTGTTGCTAAACATTTTGAAAAAATCCACGCCTTGTAACCTCTTTGATTGTTGCTAAACATTTTGAAAAAATCCACGCCTTGTAGCCTCTTTGATTGTTGCTAAACATTTTGAAAAAATCCATGCCTTGTTGCCTTTTTGATTGTTGCTAAGCATTTTGAAAAAATCCACGCCTTGTAGCCTCTTTGATTGTTGCTAAACATTTTGATAAAATCCACCCCTTGTAGCCTCTTTGATTGTTGCTAAACATTTTGAAAAAATCCACGCCTTGTAACCTCTTTGACTGTTGCTAAACATTTTGAAAAAATCCACGCCTTGTAACCTCTTTGATTGTTGCTAAACATTTTGAAAAAATCCATGCCTTGTAACCTCTTTGATTGTTGCTAAACATTTTGAAAAAATCCACGCCTTGTAAACTCTTTGATTGTTGCTAAACATTTTGAAAAAATCCATGCCTTGTAACCTCTTTGATTGTTGCTAAACATTTTGAAAAAATCCACGCCTTGTAAACTCTTTGATTGTTGCTAAACATTTTGAAAAAAATCCATGCCTTGTAACCTCTTTGATTGTTGCTAAACATTTTGAAAAAATCCACGCCTTGTAACCTCTTTGACTGTTGCTAAACATTTTGAAAAAATCCACGCCTTGTAACCTCTTTGACTGTTGCTAAACATTTTGAAAAAATCCACGCCTTGTAACCTCTTTGATTGTTGCTAAACATTTTGAAAAAATCCATGCCTTGTAACCTCTTTGATTGTTGCTAAACATTTTGAAAAAATCCACGCCTTGTAAACTCTTTGATTGTTGCTAAACATTTTGAAAAAATCCATGCCTTGTAACCTCTTTGATTGTTGCTAAACATTTTGAAAAAATCCACGCCTTGTAAACTCTTTGATTGTTGCTAAACATTTTGAAAAAAATCCATGCCTTGTAACCTCTTTGATTGTTGCTAAACATTTTGAAAAAATCCACGCCTTGTAACCTCTTTGACTGTTGCTAAACATTTTGAAAAAATCCACGCCTTGTAACCACATTGATTGTTGCTAAACATTTTGAAAAAATCCACGCCTTGTAACCTCTTTGACTGTTGCTAAACATTTTGAAAAAATCCACGTCTTGTAACCTCTTTGATTGTTGCTAAACATTTTGAAAAAATCCACGCCTTGTAACCTTTGATTGTTGCTAAACATTTTGAAAAAATCCACGCCTTGTAACCTCTTTGATTGTTGCTAAACATTTTGAAAAAATCCACGTCTTGTAACCTCTTTGATTGTTGCTAAACATTTTGAAAAAATCCCCGCCTTGTAACCTCTTTGATTGTTGCTAAACTTTTTGAAAAAATCCACGCCTTGTAACCTCTTTGATTGTTGCTAAACATTTTGAAAAAATCCACGCCTTGTAACCTCTTTGATTGTTGCTAAACATTTTGAAAAAATCCACGCCTTGTAACCTCTTTGATTGTTGCTAAACATTTTGAAAAAATCCACGCCTTGTAACCTCTTTGATTGTTGCTAAACATTTTGAAAAAATCCACGCCTTGTAACCTCTTTGATTGTTGCTAAACTTTTTGAAAAAATCCACGCCTTGTAACCTTTGATTGTTGCTAAACATTTTGAAAAAATCCACGCCTTGTAACCTCTTTGATTGTTGCTAAACATTTTGAAAAAATCCACGCCTTGTAACCTCTTTGATTGTTGCTAAACATTTTGAAAAAATCCACGCCTTGTAACCTCTTTGATTGTTGCTAAACTTTTTGAAAAAATCCACGCCTTGTAACCTCTTTGATTGTTGCTAAACTTTTTGAAAAAATCCACGCCTTGTAACCTTTGATTGTTGCTAAACATTTTGAAAAAATCCACGCCTTGTAACCTCTTTGATTGTTGCTAAACATTTTGAAAAAATCCACGCCTTGTAACCTCTTTGATTGTTGCTAAACATTTTGAAAAAATCCACGCCTTGTAACCTCTTTGATTGTTGCTAAACATTTTGAAAAAATCCACGCCTTGTAACCTCTTTGATTGTTGCTAAACATTTTGAAAAAATCCACGCCTTGTAACCTCTTTGATTGTTGCTAAACATTTTGAAAAAATCCACGCCTTGTAACCTCTTTGATTGTTGCTAAACATTTTGAAAAAATCCACGCCTTGTAACCTCTTTGATTGTTGCTAAACTTTTTGAAAAAATCCACGCCTTGTAACCTCTTTGATTGTTGCTAAACTTTTTGAAAAAATCCACGCCTTGTAACCTTTGATTGTTGCTAAACATTTTGAAAAAATCCACGCCTTGTAACCTCTTTGATTGTTGCTAAACATTTTGAAAAAATCCACGCCTTGTAACCTCTTTGATTGTTGCTAAACATTTTGAAAAAATCCACGCCTTGTAACCTCTTTGATTGTTGCTAAACATTTTGAAAAAATCCACGCCTTGTAACCTCTTTGATTGTTGCTAAACATTTTGAAAAAATCCACGCCTTTTAGGCTATTGATTGTTGCTAAACATTTTGAAAAAATCCAAGCCTTTTAGGCTCTTTGATTGCTGCTAAACATTCTGAAAAAATCCACGCCTTTTAAGCTCTTTGATTGTTGCTAAACATTTTGAAAAAATCCACGCCTTTTAGGCTCTTTGATGGTTGCTAAACATTTTGAAAAAATCCACGCCTTGTTACCTCTTTGATGGTTGCTAAACATTTTGAAAAAATCCACGCCTTGTTACCTCTTTGATGGTTGTTAAACATTTTGAAAAAATCCACGCCTTGTAACCTCTGTGATTGTTGCAGAACTTTTTGAAAAAATCCACGCCTTGTAACCTCTTTGATTGTTGCTAAACATTTTGAAAAAATCCACGCCTTGTAACCTCTTTGATTGTTGCTAAACATTTTGAAAAAATCCACGCCTTGTAACCTCTTTGATTGTTGCTAAACTTTTTGAAAAAATCCACGCCTTGTAACCTCTTTGATTGTTGCTAAACATTTTGAAAAAATCCACGCCTTGTAACCTTTGATTGTTGCTAAACATTTTGAAAAAATCCACGCCTTGTAACCTCTTTGATTGTTGCTAAACATTTTGAAAAAATCCACGCCTTGTAACCTCTTTGATTGTTGCTAAACATTTTGAAAAAATCCACGCCTTGTAACCTCTTTGATTGTTGCTAAACTTTTTGAAAAAATCCACGCCTTGTAACCTCTTTGATTGTTGCTAAACTTTTTGAAAAAATCCACGCCTTGTAACCTTTGATTGTTGCTAAACATTTTGAAAAAATCCACGCCTTGTAACCTCTTTGATTGTTGCTAAACATTTTGAAAAAATCCACGCCTTGTAACCTCTTTGATTGTTGCTAAACATTTTGAAAAAATCCACGCCTTGTAACCTTTGATTGTTGCTAAACATTTTGAAAAAATCCACGCCTTGTAACCTCTTTGATTGTTGCTAAACTTTTTGAAAAAATCCACGCCTTGTAACCTCTTTGATTGTTGCTAAACTTTTTGAAAAAATCCACGCCTTGTAACCTTTGATTGTTGCTAAACATTTTGAAAAAATCCACGCCTTGTAACCTCTTTGATTGTTGCTAAACATTTTGAAAAAATCCACGCCTTGTAACCTCTTTGATTGTTGCTAAACATTTTGAAAAAATCCACGCCTTGTAACCTCTTTGATTGTTGCTAAACATTTTGAAAAAATCCACGCCTTGTAACCTCTTTGATTGTTGCTAAACATTTTGAAAAAATCCACGCCTTTTAGGCTATTGATTGTTGCTAAACATTTTGAAAAAATCCAAGCCTTTTAGGCTCTTTGATTGCTGCTAAACATTCTGAAAAAATCCACGCCTTTTAAGCTCTTTGATTGTTGCTAAACATTTTGAAAAAATCCACGCCTTTTAGGCTCTTTGATGGTTGCTAAACATTTTGAAAAAATCCACGCCTTGTTACCTCTTTGATGGTTGCTAAACATTTTGAAAAAATCCACGCCTTGTTACCTCTTTGATGGTTGTTAAACATTTTGAAAAAATCCACGCCTTGTAACCTCTGTGATTGTTGCAGAACTTTTTGAAAAAATCCACGCCTTGTAACCTCTTTGATTGTTGCTAAACATTTTGAAAAAATCCACGCCTTGTAACCTCTTTGATTGTTGCTAAACTTTTTGAAAAAATCCACGCCTTGTAACCTCTTTGATTGTTGCTAAACATTTTGAAAAAATCCACGCCTTGTAACCTTTGATTGTTGCTAAACATTTTGAAAAAATCCACGCCTTGTAACCTCTTTGATTGTTGCTAAACATTTTGAAAAAATCCACGCCTTGTAACCTCTTTGATTGTTGCTAAACATTTTGAAAAAATCCACGCCTTGTAACCTCTTTGATTGTTGCTAAACTTTTTGAAAAAATCCACGCCTTGTAACCTCTTTGATTGTTGCTAAACTTTTTGAAAAAATCCACGCCTTGTAACCTTTGATTGTTGCTAAACATTTTGAAAAAATCCACGCCTTGTAACCTCTTTGATTGTTGCTAAACATTTTGAAAAAATCCACGCCTTGTAACCTCTTTGATTGTTGCTAAACATTTTGAAAAAATCCACGCCTTGTAACCTCTTTGATTGTTGCTAAACATTTTGAAAAAATCCACGCCTTTTAGGCTATTGATTGTTGCTAAACATTTTGAAAAAATCCACGCCTTTTAGGCTATTGATTGTTGATAAACGTTTTGAAAAAAATCCACGCCTTTTAGGCTCTTTGATTGTTGCTAAACATTTGAAAAAATCCACGCCTTTTAGGCTCTTTGATTGTTGCTAAACATTTTGAAAAAAAATCCACGCCTTTTAGGCCCTTTGATGGTTGCTAAACATTTTGAAAAAATCCACGCCTTGTTACCTCTTTGATGGTTGTTAAACATTTTGAAAAAATCCACGCCTTGTTACCTCTTTGATGGTTGTTAAACATTTTGAAAAAATCCACGCCTTGTTACCTCTTTGATGGTTGTTAAACATTTTGAAAAAATCCACGCCTTGTTACCTCTTTGATGGTTGTTAAACATTTTGAAAAAATCCACGCCTTGTAACCTCTGTGATTGTTGCAGAACTTTTTGAAAAAATCCACGCCTTGTAACCTCTTTGATTGTTGCAAAACTGTTTGAAAAAATCCACGCCTTGCAACCTCTTTGATTGTTGCTAAACTTTTTGAAAAAATCCACGCCTTGTAACCTCTTTGATTGTTGCTAAACATTTTGAAAAAATCCACGCCTTGTAACCTCTTTGATTGTTGCTAAACATTTTGAAAAAATCCACGCCTTGTAACCTCTTTGATTGTTGCTAAACATTTTGAAAAAATCCACGCCTTTTAGGCTATTGATTGTTGCTAAACATTTTGAAAAAATCCACGCCTTTTAGGCTATTGATTGTTGCTAAACGTTTTGAAAAAAATCCACGCCTTTTAGGCTCTTTGATTGTTGCTAAACATTTTGAAAAAATCCACGCCTTTTAGGCTCTTTGATTGTTGCTAAACATTTTGAAAAAATCCACGCCTTGTTACCTCTTTGATGGTTGTTAAACATTTTGAAAAAATCCACGCCTTGTTACCTCTTTGATGGTTGTTAAACATTTTGAAAAAATCCACGCCTTGTTACCTCTTTGATGGTTGTTAAACATTTTGAAAAAATCCACGCCTTGTTACCTCTTTGATGGTTGTTAAACATTTTGAAAAAATCCACGCCTTGTAACCTCTGTGATTGTTGCAGAACTTTTTGAAAAAATCCACGCCTTGTAACCTCTTTGATTGTTGCAAAACTGTTTGAAAAAATCCACGCCTTGTAACCTCTTTGATTGTTGCTAAACTTTTTGAAAAAATCCACGCCTTGTAACCTCTTTGATTGTTGCTAAACATTTTAAAAAAACCACGCCTTGTAACCTCTTTGATTGTTGCTAAACATTTTGAAAAAATCCACGCCTTGTAACCTCTTTGATTGTTGCTAAACATTTTGAAAAAATCCACGCCTTTTAGGCTATTGATTGTTGCTAAACATTTTGAAAAAATCCACGCCTTTTAGGCTATTGATTGTTGCTAAACGTTTTGAAAAAAATCCACGCCTTTTAGGCTCTTTGATTGTTGCTAAACATTTTGAAAAAATCCACGCCTTTTAGGCTCTTTGATTGTTGCTAAACATTTTGAAAAAAAATCCACGCCTTTTAGGCCCTTTGATGGTTGCTAAACATTTTGAAAAAATCCACGCCTTGTTACCTCTTTGATGGTTGCTAAACATTTTGAAAAAATCCACGCCTTGTTACCTCTTTAATGGTTGTTAAACATTTTGAAAAAATCCACGCCTTGTTACCTCTTTGATGGTTGTTAAACATTTTGAAAAAATCCACGCCTTGTTACCTCTTTGATGGTTGTTAAACATTTTGAAAAAATCCACGCCTTGTAACCTCTGTGATTGTTGCAGAACTTTTTGAAAAAATCCACGCCTTGTAACCTCTTTGATTGTTGCAAAACTGTTTGAAAAAATCCACGCCTTGTAACCTCTTTGATTGTTGCTAAACTTTTTGAAAAAATCCACGCCTTGTAACCTCTTTGATTGTTGCTAAACATTTTGAAAAAATCCACGCCTTGTGACCTCTTTGATTGTTGCTAAACATTTTGAAAAAATCCACGCCTTGTAACCTCTTTGATTGTTGCTAAACATTTTGAAAAAATCCACGCCTTGTAACCTCTTTGATTGTTGCTAAACATTTTGAAAAAATCCACGCCTTGTAGCCTTTTTAATTGTTGCTAAAAATTTTGAAAAAAATCCACGCCTTTTAGGCTCTTTGATTGTTGCTAAACATTTTGAAAAAATCCACGCCTTTTAGGCTCTTTGATTGTTGCTAAACATTTTGAAAAAATCCACGCCTTTTAGGCTCTTTGATTGTTGCTAAACATTTTGAAAAAAATCCACGCCTTTTAGGCCCTTTGATGGTTGCTAAACATTTTGAAAAAATCCACGCCTTGTTACCTCTTTGATGGTTGCTAAACATTTTGAAAAAATCCACGCCTTGTTACCTCTTTGATGGTTGTTAAACATTTTGAAAAAATCCACGCCTTGTTACCTCTTTGATGGTTGTTAAACATTTTGAAAAAATCCACGCCTTGTAACCTCTGTGATTGTTGCAGAACTTTTTGAAAAAATCCACGCCTTGTAACCTCTTTGATTGTTGCAAAACTGTTTGAAAAAATCCACGCCTTGTAACCTCTTTGATTGTTGCTAAACTTTTTGAAAAAATCCACGCCTTGTAACCTCTTTGATTGTTGCTAAACATTTTAAAAAAACCACGCCTTGTAACCTCTTTGATTGTTGCTAAACATTTTGAAAAAATCCACGACTTGTAACCTCTTTGATTGTTGCTAAACATTTTGAAAAAATCCACGCCTTTTAGGCTATTGATTGTTGCTAAACATTTTGAAAAAATCCACGCCTTTTAGGCTATTGATTGTTGCTAAACGTTTTGAAAAAAATCCACGCCTTTTAGGCTCTTTGATTGTTGCTAAACATTTTGAAAAAATCCACGCCTTTTAGGCTCTTTGATTGTTGCTAAACATTTTGAAAAAAAATCCACGCCTTTTAGGCCCTTTGATGGTTGCTAAACATTTTGAAAAAATCCACGCCTTGTTACCTCTTTGATGGTTGCTAAACATTTTGAAAAAATCCACGCCTTGTTACCTCTTTGATGGTTGCTAAACATTTTGAAAAAATCCACGCCTTGTTACCTCTTTGATGGTTGTTAAACATTTTGAAAAAATCCACGCCTTGTTACCTCTTTGATGGTTGTTAAACATTTTGAAAAAATCCACGCCTTGTAACCTCTGTGATTGTTGCAGAACTTTTTGAAAAAAATCCACGCCTTGTAACCTCTTTGATTGTTGCAAAACTGTTTGAAAAAATCCACGCCTTGTAACCTCTTTGATTGTTGCTAAACTTTTTGAAAAAATCCACGCCTTGTAACCTCTTTGATTGTTGCTAAACATTTTGAAAAAATCCACGCCTTGTAACCTCTTTGATTGTTCCTAAACATTTTGAAAAAATCCACGCCTTGTGACCTCTTTGATTGTTGCTAAACATTTTGAAAAAATCCACGCCTTGTAACCTCTTTGATTGTTGCTAAACATTTTGAAAAAATCCACGCCTTGTAGCATTTTTGATTGTTGCTAAACATTTTGAAAAAATCCACGCCTTGTAGCATTTTTGATTGTTGCTAAACGTTTTGAAAAAATCCACGCCTTGTAGCCTTTTTAATTGTTGCTAAAAATTTTGAAAAAAATCCACGCCCTGTAGCCTTTTTGATTGTTGCTAAAAATTTGAAAAAATCCACGCCTTGTAGCCTTTTTAATTGTTGCTAAAAATTTTGAAAAAAATCCACGCCTTTTAGGCTCTTTGATTGTTGCTAAACATTTTGAAAAAATCCACGCCTTTTAGGCTCTTTGATTGTTGCTAAACATTTTGAAAAAAATCCACGCCTTTTAGGCCCTTTGATGGTTGCTAAACATTTTGAAAAAATCCACGCCTTGTTACCTCTTTGATGGTTGCTAAACATTTTGAAAAAATCCACGCCTTGTTACCTCTTTGATGGTTGCTAAACATTTTGAAAAAATCCACGCCTTGTTACCTCTTTGATGGTTGTTAAACATTTTGAAAAAATCCACGCCTTGTTACCTCTTTGATGGTTGTTAAACATTTTGAAAAAATCCACGCCTTGTAACCTCTGTGATTGTTGCAGAACTTTTTGAAAAAATCCACGCCTTGTAACCTCTTTGATTGTTGCAAAACTGTTTGAAAAAATCCACGCCTTGTAACCTCTTTGATTGTTGCTAAACTTTTTGAAAAAATCCACGCCTTGTAACCTCTTTGATTGTTGCTAAACATTTTAAAAAAACCACGCCTTGTAACCTCTTTGATTGTTGCTAAACATTTTGAAAAAATCCACGACTTGTAACCTCTTTGATTGTTGCTAAACATTTTGAAAAAATCCACGCCTTTTAGGCTATTGATTGTTGCTAAACATTTTGAAAAAATCCACGCCTTTTAGGCTATTGATTGTTGCTAAACGTTTTGAAAAAAATCCACGCCTTTTAGGCTCTTTGATTGTTGCTAAACATTTTGAAAAAATCCACGCCTTTTAGGGTCTTTGATTGTTGCTAAACATTTTGAAAAAAAATCCACGCCTTTTAGGCCCTTTGATGGTTGCTAAACATTTTGAAAAAATCCACGCCTTGTTACCTCTTTGATGGTTGCTAAACATTTTGAAAAAATCCACGCCTTGTTACCTCTTTGATGGTTGCTAAACATTTTGAAAAAATCCACGCCTTGTTACCTCTTTGATGGTTGTTAAACATTTTGAAAAAATCCACGCCTTGTTACCTCTTTGATGGTTGTTAAACATTTTGAAAAAATCCACGCCTTGTAACCTCTGTGATTGTTGCAGAACTTTTTGAAAAAAATCCACGCCTTGTAACCTCTTTGATTGTTGCAAAACTGTTTGAAAAAATCCACGCCTTGTAACCTCTTTGATTGTTGCTAAACTTTTTGAAAAAATCCACGCCTTGTAACCTCTTTGATTGTTGCTAAACATTTTGAAAAAATCCACGCCTTGTAACCTCTTTGATTGTTCCTAAACATTTTGAAAAAATCCACGCCTTGTGACCTCTTTGATTGTTGCTAAACATTTTGAAAAAATCCACGCCTTGTAACCTCTTTGATTGTTGCTAAACATTTTGAAAAAATCCACGCCTTGTAGCATTTTTGATTGTTGCTAAACATTTTGAAAAAATCCACGCCTTGTAGCATTTTTGATTGTTGCTAAACGTTTTGAAAAAATCCACGCCTTGTAGCATTTTTGATTGTTGCTAAACATTTTGAAAAAATCCACGCCTTGTAGCCTTTTTAATTGTTGCTAAAAATTTTGAAAAAAATCCACGCCCTGTAGCCTTTTTGATTGTTGCTAAAAATTTGAAAAAATCCACGCCTTGTAGTTTCTTTGCTTGTTGCTAAACATTTTGAAAAAAGTCCATGCCTTCTTGGCTTTTTGATTTTTGCTAAGCATTTTGAAAAAAAAAGTCCACGCCTTGTTGCCTTTTTGATTGTTACTAAACATTTTGAAAAAACCACGCCTTGTATCCTCTTTGAGTGTTGCCAAACATTTGGAAAATGTCCAAGCCTTGTGGCTTTTTTGATTATTGTTAAAAATCTATAGAAAATCTAGGTGTTGTTGTTTACTATCCTTTTCGGGTCCTCCAAAACTCCCCGTTTCTTTTTCTCCTTGACTCCTTAAAAACACATTGGCTTTCAATCAACGTGGTGTAAAAAATTCACGCTTAAACGCTTGTCAGTCAGTCCATCAACAGATGTCTTAATTGAAATTTGAGATGTTTTTATTTAATGTTTTTGTGAGCTTTTTGCGTTGTTATTCTTTTGGGTTATATTACAAATATCCCATAACATTAAACTGCGCATTAATGGCTTGACTTGTGACTGAGGCGTGGGAAAGTTTTACTTTAACCAAAGGATTTAATGTGTCATTTGTTATAAACAACCACAAGTTAAAAACATTCATCGGTGGTCTGTTGTTTTTTCTCCATTAATACTTCCAAAACCAACGGTGCGACCAATGCCTCCTGCCTTCACGATTTTTTATGAGGGAGGTCAAGATTTTTTTCGTTGTGGTCATAAAATTGTTATTAGTGTCATATTCGATTTCTTGTGGTTTATTGCAAGTAGGTTTTGTGGTTATTATTAACCCGATATGGGAAATATTTATCGAGTTAATAAATCACTTATAAACACCTTGAAATATTTATAACCAACATTTGAAGAGGGAAATACATCAAATGTTTTTGTTGGCTTTAAGAAGATGATTCACATTTTGTACGTTACTGTTTAAGAATCAATTGTTGTATGCCTGACAGACGATGGTACTCCTTATCTCAATAATGTGGTAGTTCAATACATAATAATAAGAGTTCAATATCACCCCACCCTGCTCCTTTTTAGTAAAACAAGTCAAAAAGTATCAGTCGGCTTTGCCGAAAAAGATACAGAGATATAACCTCAGCCTATGTGAATTGAAACTTTCATCTACGGACAGATTGAACGCATTTAGGGTATTTTCAGAAATGTTGGCCCTTTTTGGACATTTGAACTTGCCGACAAAAATGTGGATTATGATCAAGGTTCAAAAGTGTTGCGGAGGAGGTACATAAAGGAGCCAAAGTCCGTTATGGAAGTGGATCTTATTTTGGCAGTCAGATATTTTCGATATATATCGCGCCCACTAGTCATTTCAGTGGGTCATCGTATAACTTTTGGGCCATACGGAAAACATAATATCGGTGTAAACAGGACCACAACGAACAGCATCTTCGAACAGACCCTAAACTGAACTTAGACACAAATGTTGAACTTTTGTGGGCGAGGTACCCTATGGAGAGGACCCATATGGCCCATTTTAGAAGAACTAAATTTAGACAAAAAAACATTTACCTTCGTAATTGAGGCAGCAAATGCAAGTTACTTCTACAAAAATCAAAGGGATTCAAAAGCAGGTCTTAAAGCGAACTTATCCCAAATTTTGTGTGGGAGACACCCGAGGGGTGGACAAATATAGTCCATATTCGTACCTGATCTATTTCTGGCGAATCGTTTACTCCATTCAAGAGTATATCTCCGAAATTTAACTAAGTTTGAACTAAATATTACGTAGGCCAAATTTTGGACTGAATCGGCAGATCCGTTATCTTGCGCTGCAACCTCTACACAAGCACTGTGGTTCAGCTTGTATGAGAGAGAGCGACAAAAATATTTCTAATCAAGATATTGATCTGTACCGTAAGCTCGTAGTGATTACAAGATAATTTCCCCCAAAATCGTCAGGATTGGTCCACTTTTAGGTATAGACCCCCCATAACGGTCCATGTTTCGGTATATCCCCATTTTTATTATTTCACTATTTTGGCCATATTTTCCAATTGAATGTACTGCAATTAGACATTTCGACCTTATAATCTGTATCGAACATTCTTGCCAAAATCTATCGGCATATGTCAACATTTTGTTATAGTCCTATATCTTGTTAACTCCCGATATTTGGAATGTTTGTTTATTTTGTGTTTTTTTTTGTCTAAATTTTCTAGAAAAACGTTTTTAAAAATCATGACATTTTATGAATTTGGTAACAAATATCAACAATATGAGACACAGAATATTCTTAGTAGGTGGGTTAACATATGGGCCAAGGACGTACCGGATTATATTAGATGTAAACAATATCCTATATAGGTTTGAAACCTAAGACGTTTTATGAGATTTTTAGTTCGCGAGGATGGGTTGGTCTCTAATACAATAAATACTACCTACAGGATATCTCGATTAAGAGGGTTGCCAGATCGAATAAAAATGCACCAGGATATATAAACAGTAAACAATACCACTTGTGTCTCAAAACTGGCCACCGAATTTTGTTGCTTGCCAATTTAATTAATACTACGTTGTTACATATCATTAGCCCGTAACATATAAATTAACATAACTTATGGCTTATACGAGGTATGCACGAAAACTATCTGGCCTAGGCAACACCGCATGTTGCCAGGCGCCATATGAAACTTTTTTTGGACAGTTTGTCATACGACTTTGTGTTGTTTACAGTGACTTCAAAATCAAGGAATGCGAGCTCTCACACATAGGTTAAAACCAGCACCTTTTTGACCGGACAAAACGTGGATTGATGGGTCATCCATCGTACAGCCCTGACTGGGGATCCAATGACTTCATTTGATTCCAGCATATCAAGAAAAAAGGCGTGGTCAACGATTTTCGTAGACAGAAGATGCTGTAAAACTTTCAAAAACAATGTTTTGGAGGTGTCTAAATCGAAGTGGAAAAAGGGATTTAACAATTGGTTTGAGCCCACGATAAAACGTATAAATCATGCTGGAGACCACTTAAGATAACATTAAAACCATTTCTGATGGTAAATATTCGCGTTTTCATTGTTAGGCCAGATAGTTATGGTTCAGTCCTCGTAAAACTATTTCATTAAATTAAATACCTTTAAGATAAATCTATAAACATAAAAATTAAATGTCGTTCGTTGGTAATGGCATCAGTTGAGAACGGCTGGAGCGATTTGGATAATTCTTTTCTTTTGAAATGTTCGTCATAACCCAACTTAGGTTTTTATGCAAAGTAAATTTGACCACTTTTTTTCATTTTTAATTTTAATCTTTTCTACAAAAACTACTGAACAGATTTTCCTGAAATTGTCATAGAATGTATATGGATGGCCCACGATGAAAATTGGCTACATAATTTCTTGAATTTCGGAAGGGGTGTCGCACAGTGTCACGACCGTGGCCAAAAATGGTAAAAACTAAATACTTCGTTGCACAAATTTATTGATGGGGAGTGATAGAAAACCTATTAATTAAGAAGAATCTGAATTTTGGTACTGATACGTGAAGTATTTTTTGCTATATAAGGATTTAAATCCGACAATTTTAGTTAGTACGTATTTTTGTGTTTTTTTTTTTCTTTCTAAAATTAATAAATTATATTATGCGTTAATATTTAAAATTTAAAAGTAACGATCGCTGCAAAAATGGTTCCTAAGTTCTCTTGGGATGTAATAAACTTGGCTACACTTTTGTTTGCATGTAAATATTAATCATATGGTGTTTACATTTACCTAAACATGTATTACTAAGTTTATTAATTTTCTGAAGCAAATTTTAAATTGAGTGGAGTGGGAAAAAAATTGTATAAAAGTGTATATCGATATTTTTGGCTGTATGAGTAGTAAAAAGTGAGTACTTCAAATATATAGAGGTCCCAGCTGCAGAGGTTTGCAGACGAATGTGTCATTTCTCTTTTTCAGCGACCACCTCACTGAGAGGATACCCCTTTTTTAACAAATCGTTTTGCGGTGTTGGCTATAGCGAGAAAACGAATGAACCGATCATCATATATTTTTGTGGGCTTATTAAGTACCTAATAATCTTGCTTTAAAACGAGAGAATTTGAAAAATATCAATTTTTAAAAAAATTGTGAACAGAGAAAATCAAAATTCGATTTTTTACAAAAAATTTACCGTTTTTGACCACTAATCGGTCAAAAACATTTTTAAAGGAAATTTCTCATATATAAAGACAAGAGTTTGATATATTCAATATGCTCACAAACAATATGAAGACTAAATACCAAATTTCAGTCATATCGGGTGGATATTGAGGCCACAACACTGAAAATACCGAAAATGAGGAGGTACGGTTCTATGGGGGCTATAGGAAGACGAGGACCTATACCGATATATTTCTGGTGGAAGGTTATAAGTCCCCCAAAGGTGATAATCAGGTTAAAACCTCCAAAATACCGAAAATCGGGAGGTACCGTCCTATGGGGACTATATGAAGGCGTGGACCTAAGCCCACAATTCTCTGTTGGAATGCCGAAGACTAACCACAGACTAACCCCAAAATTTGAATACTTTCGGTTGGTCATTGTGTCTAAAACATTCAAAATACCGAAAACCGGGAGGTACGGTTCTATGGGGGCTATATCAAAGCGTGGACCGACCAACCCAATTTTTTGTCTTGAAGATTGTAAGTCAATAATAGGTACGTGTACCAAAATTTATGCACCTACGACAACTCCTTCTATTTTTGGCCACAGTTAATATGAACTCTCGACATTGTGTGTCGTACTTCAGCTATACCATATTCCTTTATAAATGCTATATTTACAATAATTACGAATGTATCGGTTTGGACACTAATTTGCGAGATTATTGTGGTTGTTTCTCCGACCTTACCTACTTATTTAAGACCAAAAAACTAGACCACGCTCACTTTTTAAAATATGCTACATCCACAAAACTACTGAATCGATTTTCTTGAAATTGTCAGGGAATGTACATGGATGACCCCCGAAAGAGGCTCGAATTCCAGAGCGGGCGCGGTGCCTCCCTTATGCGATATTTATAACAAGTAAAAAAGTATAAGTCGGCATTGCCGACAGAGAAATACCCTCAGCCTGTGTATATTGAAACAAATTTTTCCCAATAAACGGATGAATTTAGGGGGTTTTAAAAAATTTTGGGCGTATGAAGCGACAAAAATGTTGATTAGGATTAAAGATTAAAAGTTGTGCGGACGGTATACTTCAAGGAATGGATACCATTGCAATTGAGGCAGCGAATGCAAGTTGCTTCGACAAAAATCAAAGTGATTCAATTGCAGGTCTTCAAGTGACGTTATCCGAATCTTTGTACGAGAAGTACCGGATGGAGTGGACAAAAATATTCCATATTTGAACCTGATCTATATCTGGTAGATATATTAGGATGTGTAAAGTATGGACCAAATCGGCAACTTCCTTCAAGAGTTACCTACGAACAATTTTTCGGAACATTTTTGAACTTTTGTGGGGGAGGTACCTGAAGGAGTCGACGGATATGGCTTATCGTCGAACTTAAACTATGTTTGAATAAAATATTACTAAGGACATATTTTGGACCGATGGACCGCAGATCCGTCCGAGAGTTATCTTGCGCTTCAACCATAAATGCTGAGGGTATAAAAACGCTATATTTGCAAATATTACGAATGTTATTAAAAATTTACGAATTATTCTACTTTTTTTATTTAAATATGTTATATGTTATATGTATATTCAATACTACAGAACCAATTTCCATGAAGTTATGAATTTCGGAGGAGGTGGGGTACCTTCCCTACGTTTTTCTTTTAGACGCTATATGTATAAGCTAAACCTATGATTATATCAGTTTCAGCATAAATTTTGGGAGACAATGGGGTTGTGTGTACAGTAGATACATATTTAGAGCCAAATTACCGGACCACGTCCACTTTTTTAAATATGTTATATATTGAAAACTAATTACCACGCCCACTCTTTTCAATACATTATTTTTTGAAAACTAATTTCATGCAATTTTCAAGAAATGTTCAGTAATGTCCCGTCGTCCAAAATGCCCTTTATTTATAGACGAATTTCTGGGGCTTATTGTTTATAATCGCTATATTTGCTAAACTTATGCGCGCATTGGCTTGCAAATTAATTTTCGAGACACCAGTATTTACAAATTTCCTTAAGTGGTTAGGTTCAACGTTTCATCAGCCATGAAAAACTAAAACATATAAGTCCCAATATGGGGGAGAATTCAACTCAACCATTTTAACCTGCAAAAAATATCTATGTTAAAGATACCGTTATTCCGTTCTGACTAATTAATTCCAATTGTTATATATGCCGTTAAGTACAGTCAACACTCTAGTTTAATACTGTACTAATGTTTCATATCTTCTTTCAAGTCAATTTTTGATTTTCTGCACGCTAAATGGTATTTCTCCCACTGTGCTGGTGTCTTAACGTGAATGACGAGAATTTTCCAATGACTTTTTTTAACAGTAAAATTTAATTCTGAATCACATTGCGCTGTATAACAAATATTGTTATATGCGAGAGTAAAAGTT
This sequence comes from Musca autumnalis, assembly GCF_047663935.1. Classification (NCBI taxonomy): domain Eukaryota; kingdom Metazoa; phylum Arthropoda; class Insecta; order Diptera; family Muscidae; genus Musca; species Musca autumnalis. Next base: position 226,532,154 of record NW_027411755.1, read on the forward strand.
TATTTTTAAAATCTCCAACAAAGTGCAGAAATTTTAATTTGTAAAGAAATATATTATTAAAATAAATCCCTAAAGTCTTTTCTCTCTCGATTTCGTCTTCAGCTGATTTTTGTATTTAATTAACCAACTTCCTGCAAATAATGTATGTATGCATGTATTATCATTTAAATGTGCAAATGAGTAGTTTGAAATCAATATCCCTGAGTTTGCCGCATTTTTAAAAAAGAAGATTATACAAGTTAATCGCTGGCAAAACCCTTTTCTCGCACTTTATTTTTTAATATGCCGCACAATAGTAAGAATAGAATTCCATTGCGTTGATAAGTTCAAAGTAAAAAGCGTCAAAAGAAAAGGACTAATTGATGTTGTTGTTTGTTTTTGTGGGAAAACGTAGTAAAATATACAAATTTGAATGTGTACCTTGCGATAATCGCCATTTGTTGATTAGGCTACACAATCAATGTACGAAAATCTCTACGCTTACTTTTAGGTGTGTAATGGTGTGTGTGTGCCTTTAAGGCGGCATGTGGTCACTTTGAGTTTGGTCTTTTGTCCAAACATCACTTGATGAGCCTTCAGTCAACTTCATGTCTTCTTGCCGAAGAGAACCCAGCTTCAATTTCATCTTCATCATCTTGCAGCAGCTTGAACCAGTGGACAAAAAAATCTCCAAAAAAAAACACGCATTTATAGCTTGATTAGCTTCTCAAGTAGACTTTATGTCGCTAAAAAGCAAACAAACAAACCTCCTTTGTTTTTAACATCAGTGTTTGAAGAATCAACGGCGCAATACAGTTCAGTTTGAGCTTGTCAAGGCTGACATAAAGCTAACTAAAGCATCCTTAAGCAAATACCCTAACATGGGCAAGCCAAGGAAATATTCTTTTTCATTTTACATATAGACTCTATCCAATTGACAATGAAGATTATAATGATGATCGGAATTGGATTATGAAATTATATTTTTTTTTGGTAGACAGTGGCACTTGGTGAAAGATTATTTAGAAAAGTTTGCAAACAATTGGCTTCAGATAATTGGAGTATGTCTTTTAATTTTTTCGATTCAGTTTATTCTCTCTTGAAAGCCATCTACATATTTTTTGCTATTATCTATATTTTGGAGCAAAAATGTTCCTTTATAGTCTCCCTGTCTCAAAAACAAACTTAAGGGAAAACCCTATTAGCAACGTTACTTTTTCCATGCGAACCACTGTACATCAGCGTCATCATTATCCCTATAACATAATGATCATATTTATAACTAACTACCATCATTGATGATCGACTATGCCCTTGCCTTCCCCGACTGATTTAAACGATTAAACCACTCTCGTTAACAGGCAGTACTGAAGAAGCCCACTAACCTTTTAAGAATTTTGTCTTGTCTTTTGTCATCATTGAAGACAACAAAAAAAGCTCTTTTGTTTTAAGCTCAAACGAAAACAACATCTTTAGTTCGTCGGTTTTTAGCATAATACATATTCGGAAATTGTTTCTCAGCAATCAAATTGTATTTTACGGCTCGTTTGATTTTTGAAGAAGAGGAGACGAAATAACCAATCTTTTGATGTTTTGTTTGAAAGAAAAAAAGAAAAATTCGTTTTGAAGTTACTTTAAAAGATTAACCGCCGCCGAAATAAATACCTTTTGGAAAGATATTATTCCTCTGCATAAATTTGGTAATATAATCTTCTAATAAGATAATATTTCATCGCATGATAAATGTCGGTAAATATTTGTACTTCTACTTTGCTTTGATGCGTTTTTTTGAAAGCTATCATTCATCAAGATAAAAACAAGATTTTTGTGGGAATCATTTGCAAATCAAATTTGAAAGTCTAAGAGGAATTTTTCGTTCCTTTATTCAAATACATATGTATGTATATCGGACTTTCAGTTCACAAATTCTCTCATACACAAAGGTACATATTTTCCAAGGACCAAAGAAATATCACTTATTTCATTTAGTAAAGACCGAGTATATATCGGTCAAGAGTATGGCGATTTCTTGCCAAACGTGGCAAATTTTCAATGCGTTTGGCGACTTTATTTTTTACGGCTTACAGAATAGTTGGCAATATTCTTGGCTAATTGTGAGAAATTTCCTATTTTTTCCTATTTTGTTGTTTTATATGAGGCAGTAAATCCATCCATGTGTACAATGGTACAACCCGATTTTATGAATTTTCCATTACAGACCCTACCAAAAAGGGTTCTATATCATAATTTTTGGATGGGGGTTTCTGTCCACAATAACTGCAAAATCGTCGCATGGGGACTACACCGGAACCACATAGAGGGAAAAAATGCCTCTCTAACATAAATATGCCCCAAACATATTTTACAGCAAACATATATGTTTATGTTTTTAACAGTCCCTAACATATGTGGGTGACGTAGGGGATGGAAGATACCAAGGGACGGTCCTGACCGGCTTTAACATGGCAAAACCCAGGATTTGTCTTGGTCCCTCTTTCATCTCAAGTGGACACTGATCTCCCCGTGGTGTCAAAGGAACTGCCTTTAATACCTGTTAAAGGTAGTGAGCTAACATGTGCCGCGCGTTCACCTATAAGAACGTTAAAAATTTGTCTAGAAAAATAACAGCCTACTATGAAAAAACGAAAAAAAAGAAAAACAAACCCCTCTAAAGTTGACGAACCCCGCAAACGTTTTAAGAAACATGATCTGCGAATCTGCACCTGGAATGTTCGCACTCTTTATAGAGAAGGTGCAGTCTTCGCATTGGCAGACGTACTTGAAAAGTACAAGGCCGATATTACTGCCATACAGGAAATACGATGGAAGGGGAAAGGCGTCACAACAACACCTAAAGTTGACACACCGTATTATAGATGCAATGACACAAAGCATGAGTTCAGTTCTTCAACATCAGCTTTATTTGCGCTGATGCTTCCACTGAAGACAAGGACGAACAGACCAAATATATATTTTACCAGCGCTTAGAAGAAACATATGACCGTTGCTCTGCGCATGACATTAAAATTATTCTAGGAGCTTTGATGCCAAAATTGGAAAGGAGAATATCTTTGGCCCAACAGTCGGGAAATTCAGTTTCCACAGTGAAACATCCGACAATGCGGCTGATAGACTTCGCTGCGGCAAAAAACATGGTAGTTAACAGTACCAGATTTAAGCATCTCGATATTCGTAAGGGCACCTAGGTGTCTCCAGATCAAAGAACAAGAAATCAAATTGATCACGTTGTGATAGGTGGAAGACATTCATGGAGCGTGTTGGAGCCAACATAACTCGGACCACCACCTTGTTGCAGCAGAGGTGCGTACCAGATTAAACGTACGAACAGACATATGTCGGGAATTGGACATCGGTAAGCTGCAAACACAACAGATTGCCACAACATATTCCACTCAACTGGCCCAATTGATTAAACAAAGCACTCCTCGTCCCCGATAACATATCAGGACAATGGCAAAACATTGCCCACTCCATGCAAACAGCCGTAAAATCAGTACTTGGATACCAGAGACCTCCACCAAGGAATCCATGGTATGACCAGGAGTGCCGTGCTGCTACCGAAGAGAAAAATGCGGCATATAGGGCTACTCTACAATCAGTAGCAACGCGTAGCGCACCAGAGAGGTATCGGGAGAAAAGGAGAGAGGAGAAGCGTCTTTTCGCCGGAAAAAGAGAGAGACGGAAAAGCGGGATTGTGAACAAATTGAGATGTACAGTTTACAGTATGAAGCTATTCCATGCCATGCCTGAATTTGGTATTCCCACAAATTTCATTCGGCTTTGTAAAGTGTCGTTAACTGACACTCGATCCTCAGTTAAAATAGGTAAAAATCCCTCCGAAGCAGTTAAAACAAAGCCACAAAAAACGCTTTACAAGACACTGATACTACCCGTGCTGACGTATACTTCCCGAAGCCTGGGTACTTGCGCAAACAAACAAAGTAGTGCTTGGCGTGTTTGAGAGAAAAATTCTTCGAAAGATCTACGGACCAATGTGGGTTTACGGTGAATATCGAAGTCATATGAACCACTAGATGTATCTGCTATACAACGAAATACAACGATGCGTTGGCTAGGCCATGTCACAAGAATGAGCGATGATGAACCCAAGGCCAAGGAATCGACGGAGCAAACAAGTGAAAGAAGAGTTGAAAAGGCGCGGTATTCCAGAGAGCGAAGCAACAAATAGAGAGATTTTGAGATCTTTTCTTAGTTCGGCTTATAGAATAAATGTTCTGTAATGGGCCAGCTAAGTAAGTAATAATTTAGTGCCACACTTTTAGAGAGAAAAACTATTAATTATAAAATATAGAACCATCGTTGAACGCTTGTTGTTACAAAAAAAAAAACAGATTCTCCTCAAAATTGAAATCATCAAGGGGAAACCGGTATCTGGAATCAAATGATTATATAATGTAATACAGCATCCGGCAAAAAGGGACACACGTGCCCTTGATGAGAATAACAACAGAACAAACACCACTCAGTCTTTGTTCAGAAGTCAATGAAGAAGGTTCTATTGTCGCTTGTTTCAATGATTTTTAATTTTAGCAATGTATTATCACACACGATGTTGTGGTGAGAGCGAGAGAGAGTCGTATGCGTGAGACCGCAAACAATGCGTTTGTACTAGTGCCGATACCTGATGTTATAAATAGGTACATACATACATATTTCAAATATATGCATGAATATGAAAAATGTATTAATGTTATTACTAGACATCGGATTTTTGCATATTTTTGAATTTCAACCAATTGTAACTACGTTATTATGCAGAATTATGTCGTTCCAATTATAGAAATTTGATGTCATATTGAAAATAATAAATAATACGTACAAAGCTCCAGCTTCTATTGTTTAATAAACGAATTATTTGCATTATAATTTTCAAAAATATGCAAAAATCCGATGTCTAGTTATTACCACCCACCATACCATTGCTATCGAAAACGATATCGTTTTCCAATCTTTCTCTATAGTTTTGCGGATATTTTGTTCGAGAACGACACACGAGAATGGTTTGAAAACGATTCATTCGTTGCTCAGTTTGTGGCAGGAAAACCTTCGATTTCGAATATCGTCAATAATATTATTAGCGAATGAATGACGATAGTTTCTACGATAGTGACGAAAAAACATTTTTTGTGGAGTTTTGAACTTTTGACGAACAAAAGAACAACGTGCTTGTGTACACACGAAAAACATTTGGCAAACATTCGACAGTGATAGTCGTTTTCGAAAGTTGTGTCGAACATTCGCGGTTGATGTGTGTGTAGGACGTCGCTAGATATCAATTTTTCAATGTAATCTCCTTAGGTCATAAAACTCGAATTATTAAATTAAAAACAAAAATAATTCATACCATTTTTTCTTTTCCTCTTCGCTTCGTTGATTAACTGTGAGTTACAGAAAAAATGAGCGCTTGTGGAAGAATAAATCGCAACAACAACAAAGAACCAAAAAATACCAAAATTTGTTATATACACTTTCATACGGGCAAAATGTGCCTCACCGATATAATGCTTTAGACCCCAAGTATGTTTGGACGAAATCAGTTTTAGACAATTTGGAGTCGATTTAGCAATATCCGTTCGTCCGGCTTTCGTAATATTTTGTCAAAACTTAGTTTAAGTTCGAAGATGGGTTATATCAGTCCCCCACCCCCATCCGGGTACCTTCCCCACAAAAGTTCGAAAATGTTCGGAAAAATGTTAGTCCATAACTTTCGAACGGATCAACCGATTAGATCCAAAATTTGGCCTTCGTTATATTTTGAATAAACTTAGTTAAAGTTCAATGATGTGTCATATCGGCCCACTCCTTCGGGACCTCCCCACAAGAGTTAAAATTTTTCGATAAAATGGTGTGCACCAAAACACTCGAAGGCAGTGACCGGTACACATAATATTTCGTAATATTTCGGCAAGACATAGATTTTGTTCAAATATGGATGATTTTGTGTGGTAGGTGCGCGAAATAGAGACCATATATTTCGCGTACCTACCACACAAAATTTCGTGAAAGTCCAGTTTAAGAGCTGCTCACAAATCGGTTTGATAGCAATTCGCTACCCCAATTACGACGGTAAAAGTTTTTTTCATGGGCGAGTCCATACTTTCTGAGAAAATGGCCCGAAAGGTGTAAAAAACCCCTATGGTGCAATGTGTAGTGGCTGTAGCGCGCGATAACTCTCGAACGTATCATCCGATTCGGTCCAAATTTGAACTTCGAAATATGTTGTCCAATTGTAGTTTAACTTCGAAAGTGGTCCATAAAGGTCTTCGCCTTAGGGTACCTCCCCAACAAAAAGTTCAACATATTTATTTAAGTGCATTTCAGGATCTGTTCCAAGATCCTTCGGAAAATTATACCGTTGCTCTTCTTTGTGGTCCTGTTTACAGCGATAATTTGTTTTTCGTGGGCGAGTCCATGCTTCCTGACATACTGATCCAAAACCTCCAAATTAGACCATGACCAACTGAAATGACTCCTAAAATAAGATATACCGTCAAAATTTAGTAAATCGATCCATTCGTTCATACGCCCAAAATGGCCACAATATCTGAAACCGCCCTAATGCATAATTATTGAGGAAAAGGATTTTGGTTGTACTGATTCTATATCGTCCATAGATGAAGGTTTGAACTCGCACAGGCTGAGGGTATATCTCTGTCGGCAAAGCCGTCTGATACTTTTACACTTGTTTTAATTTTTTAAATACCCTTTACCATAATATGGAAGGTATAATTATATTTGTCATTCCGTTTGTATCATATTCTATTTTTTTGATCAGCACAAAATTCTGTGTCGATATGACCATTTCCGTCCGTCTGTCTGTTGAAATCAAGACACAGTTCACAATATTTATGTTAGAGTTTTATAATTTGGTAGAGAAGTTTCTAGTACAACTAGGATCGTTGGTATTGAAATGATGCTATATTGGTTCACGTTTTGATATTGTCCCCAGATTGTCCCGGTCTAAAGCCGCACTGATAGGATCTAATTATTTCATTGACCATAGGCTTTAGTCGCTCACACAATATGCCACATACTATCTGTAATTGGAACACACAGTCTTATCTCCGTTCTGGTGGACTGGACATAGGATGCTCAAGTTTCAATCGTCGGGTACGCGTTCTTCCTGCCAGATGGTGCTAATTAGCTGATTCATACACCTTTTCAGCGTGTCGCCTCACGTTTTGAACAGCTCGGCTGGTAAGCTATTGGCTGCCTTATTATTCTTTAGCCGGTTTATTGCTGTCTTAACCTCATTTTGGCTGGGCGGTATACATTCAATACCATCTTCTGGGATTGGATCTGTGATATCTCATACTGCTAACTACCATGTTGTTTGCCTCTGCGAAGTCCATCAGCCTCATTTCATTGTCAAATGTATCACTGTGGAGACTGAATTTCCCGACTGTTGGGCCAAAGATATTCTCCTTTCCAATTTTGGCATTAAAATCGTCTAGAAAATTTTTAATGTCATTGGCAGGACAACGGTCATATGTTTCTTCTAGGCGCTCGTAGAATATATCTTCGGTCTGCTCGTCCTTGTTTTCGGTTGGATCATTCACTGGGGTGAAGCAGGAGACCAGGTGTTTTAACCTCCGACCAACTACGAAACCGCAACCAAACTCATTCTTTGTATCATGGCAGCTATAATACAGCGGGTAACCTTTAGGTGTTTTTGTTACGTCTTTCCCAATCCATCGTATTTTCTGTATGGCAGTTATATCGGTCTTGTACTTTTCAAGTACATCTGCCAGCGCGTAAACTGCACTTTCTCTACAAAGAGTGCGAACATTCCAGGTGCAGATTCGCAGATCAGGTTCCATTGAACGGTACGTCCCGATTTTCGGTATTTTGAAGATTTTGGCCTCATTATTACAATGAAGCGGTTGAAAGTTGGTATTTATTCTTCTTTGTGCATACTAAACTTTCCTTCAGAGTCTTGTCAGTAGAAATCATCAGTATAAAATATCGTTTTGCAAATGAAAAATGATGTCAGAGGAATTGCAATTAACTAACTACTCTACGACATGTTTCGCTAAGGTATGTTCTCCACAAATATTCAGCATATTTGAGTTTAAATCCAATTTACGGCCACTTCTGCAATCTTATGAAGTTTTAATAGCGAAGTTTTAACTAGAACAAATTTTTTACAGGAACTTCTGCTGTACGGGCCCGAAATATCCCAATATGTTGGTTCATTCCGTCATACCCGCACTAAGGTTAAGTACAGGTTTTTACAGAGGTAGTATTTGTGGTCTCATTACAATGTTTTTTATTTAGACTATGTGTATGGTACAGGGTGTTTTTTAAGCCCGATAGAACTTGAAATTGTAAAAAATAACACAAAAAATTAAATTGTAGTCAAAATTTTTTTTTATTCGAAAGATCAATACTTGACATTAACATTTGAAAATGATTTCGGGCATATGGGCACCGCGGCTGTTCTTGACGAAGTGCATTCTGGACGTCCAATTTTTGGCCACTTTTTCGAGCACTGCTGGCCGTATGTCACGAATAACACGAACAATGCTGGCCTCCAAGGCATCAATTGTTGCTGGTTTATCAGCATAAACCAGTGACTTCACGTAGCCCCACAGGAAATAATCGAGAGGTGTCAAATCGCACGACATTGGAGGCCAATTGACAGGTCCACTTCTCGAAATCAAGTTATCGCCAAATTTTGATTTCAATAAGTCGATGGTTGCGTTAGCCGTATGGCACGTAGCGCCATCCTGTTGAAACCACATCTCCGGATCAATGTCATCCATATTTTCAAACAAAAAATCATTGATCATGGTGCGGTAACGATCTCCATTGACCGTAACGCGAGCTCCGGCCTCATTTTTGAAGAAACAAGGTCCGATGATGCCACCAGCGCACGGTGGTCGAAAGCACTGATCTAGCGGCGCGAAATTAATAACTTGCAAACGAATTGAGATACGTCACTGAAATTTGGCACAAACTCAGTTTGTACCTGTGGGTAATAATGGGCCAAATATGAACAATATCGGCTGATGTTTTAGTATAGCCCCCATATAACGGTACCTTAAGATTTTCGGTATTTTGAGGATTGAAGCCACAATTTCGTAGCAAATTAACTGTAATTTGGTACTTAGGGTTCCTAGTGGTCACAAACTATTTTCACCAAAAATTATTGACATAGGTGCACGTTTTGATATAGCCCCCATGTAACCGTACCTCCCAATTTAAGGTATTTTGAATATCGTGATCACATTTTTAAACCAACTTGGCTATAATTTTGCATTCCGTGTTCTCAGTACATATAAAATCTTCTTACAAAACATTTTCAACACGGATTTATGTTTCGATGTAGCTTATTTTATGGTACCCCCGATTCGTTGAATTTTTACTTGTTATCCCATATTTAATAACATATTTGGCTATAATATCGTATTATAGTGTCTCCGGGGGTAGAACTCCTCCCTGCAAACATTTCTCAAGATAGGTCCATATTTTGATTTAGGTCCCATACAAATGCACAGCTAAATTTGTATGAATTTCATGCAAAATCCCTTATTTTAAAAGTGCAGTCATCAAAAGATTTGCAAATATTTGCAGCCCTAATGTGGTTATTCCGTATCCAGAGAGTCCAATTTCATTCCCAAAAAATAATCGAACCTAAGTTCGGCCAAGTTTACAAGATGCATTCTATGGAACAAGCGCGTACAACCCATAAAAACACTAAAAAATTGAATTTTTTGAAAATTTATTGCTATATAACTAAGGACCTCCAGACCCCAAACTAATTTTTATAATTTAAATCACACCCTCTGCTATTAATAAAAAATAAATCATGTCAAGTTTCATTACGAATTTATATAACATTCAAACAAAAAATGAAGTTAATTTTATTGCAACAGTTTTTTAAAATCTGATGCAGCAAAAACTCTTGTATTTGATAGTGAATAACTGAGTGAATATTTACAACAACAAAAATACAAAAAACAAAATCTTTGTCTGCAAAGTGTCTGTAATCATCGATACAATGGAAAATATTTCGCAATTTTATAGTTCGATTTTTTGACTTTCGCGGCGCTAGATCAGTGGTTTCGACCATTGTGCAGCGTGAAAACCCCACCATACGGTGCATTTTTCTGGATGTAATGGAGTCTGTAGGGTCTCTTGTGGATTGGTCTCACTCCATATGCGGCAATTTTGCTTAATAACAAACCCGTTAAGCCAAAAATGCGCCTCATCGCTGAACACAATTTTGCGATAAAACAACGGGTCATTTGCCAACTGCTCTAGAGTCCAATCGGCGAAAGAACGACGCATATAATGGTCTCGTGGCTTCAATTCCTGCACCAGCTGGATCTTATACGAGATCTTTGCGCAAAATTTTCCACGTAGTGGACGGACAGAGCCCCAATTCCTGCGACCGACGACGAATCGATAAATTTGGATTTTCTTCCACACTTTCGTTTACAGTGGCGATATTGTCTTCAGTACGCACATTCCTTCGACGTGCTGGTGTTATTGCATCCTCTAGAGAGTATGTGGTACGAAATCTATCCACAGTTCGACGAATGGCTTGTTCAGATGGACGATCATGTACGCCATACAAATGACGAAGTCGTCTATAAGTTGCGCGAATCGACGACTGATTTTCAAAGTAAATGTGGATAATTTCGTAGCGTTGTTCAAGCGTGGGTCTATTCATGATGATTTGTCAGAGTATACTGTGTTACTTTTTACAATTTAAAGTTCTATCTAGCTTAAAAAACACCCTTTACGTATCCTTATAAACGCCTTCAAATTTACTTCCAAAATTTCTTTTGTGACCTATAAAAATTATATTCCTTTTTAATTGTGCATTCATAAGCTGAGGGTTTTAGCTATGGGTAAACCTGCCTGATCTATTTTCATTTTTGTATAATATAAACATTTCTCGAATTGATTCTATAAATGATGCGCTTACCAAATCCTTAATGAAGATCAACATTTTTCGGGCTTTTGTTTATATTCCAACATCTCCAAATAAATGTAACAATTTAATAATGTCCTTTAGAGTTCATAAACTACCCAAACTTGTGATGACAATAACAATAAAATTTCAATTTTCTCATGGCGCTTCAAATTTTGTAGACAAAGAACAAATCAATAACTCCAAGCGCCGGGAAAACAAACAAATTCTCACGCATCAGAAGGAACCCTGCTGTCAGGAGGCAAACTCATTGATACACTGTGACCAACAGAACAATCGATCACACATCCCACATGTTTACAGTCAAAATGCACCTTGCACAAAGTGTTCTTTCATAAAAATTATGTTCCACCACCAGCACCACAACAACATCATCTTCATAATCATCATTAAACGTTTTAATGGTTTTTATGATATTCAATTTTCCATGGAAAACAACAAAAAGAAGGTGTCCGGCGTTCAGCAGGAATCTTTGTTAAACGAAAATTTACAAAAGAGATAACTATGTACATTGAAGAACTCCTCCTTCTCCTCCACGTAAATTGTGTATATCAACAAAAATTATAAACGCTTCATATGAAGATGCAACATGACCGACCACCAGTGTATGCAACCGAAACATGTGGGTATGGATGGATGGGTACATCAAAACTCAATGGTAACAGCGGTAAACGAAGCATCATCTCCCAACGAAGAACAAAGGTCAATTAATCGATCAAAAATATGGTTGTTGTTGTTAGGTTAACTTAAAAACACCAACAAAAAATCGGTAGGGGGTTTACAGCAATTAGCTGTTTATACTCAAAATTTTGATACATTTTTTCAAAGGTTGATTGGTATTTCAATTTAGGCCCAGTTGGCTGGGCTGACTCCCTTAGAACATTTGGCCAGCTCATCAGTTGTTAAGGTTATGAATAAATATTTTGGTATTTAATTTTTCTTGGTCAATTGAGCGTTGCCTGGATGCCACTTGTGTTGGACCTTTGCTGTACGCGCGTGTGTGTGTGTTTGACTTAAACGAAAATTAAGCCATTAAAAAGGTCAATTTATGTTTTTTTTTGTTCTTTGGAAACAATTACTAACATAGATATTATGTTTTGTTAGTGTGGGTAATTAATCACTTGGTGTGCGCGAGTGTGTGTACATTTCTTTCCTGTGAGATTTTCATTCTTAATTTCCCTCTGGCCTTCTACTTTCTTTATATTAATTGCTGACATTTGCTATCGGTTTATTTTATTTTTTGAATTGTTTTGTAATTTTGAAATAATTTTTCATTTTTCCTTTATTGACCATCTAAAATCAAAAGGGGGCGTAATTGAAAGGTTAAGAGCACAGAAACATGTTTTGTTGGCCAGCTGACCACATTTACCTTTATCGAAATGTTCGGTATTTGATAACTCAATATTTATTAGAGGTTCGTGATAGGCCGACATCCCATCCTCTACGCCATTATGACTAATGATTATTTTGCTAATTGCCTGAAAATTGTTTTTCTAATTTTGTTGATCACCATGAGATAAATTATTAAAGGATAATGGATAAAGAGAGAGAGAGAGAGAGAGAGAGAGAATGAATGAGTAATACATCCGGTTGAAATTAAATATTAAGAAAGTAATTTATTGTTTTTGATATGGTGGTGATATGATGGTGGCTCCGCGTCATGGGAAGCGGGTAATATCCTGCACTGTTAGCTATCAATACAGATATCCAGAACGAATAGCATTACCAAATAAGGGCTTTGTTAGCATTTATTCCTAGCCGTAACATCTTACAAATCAACCTTACTTACTTAGCTGGCCCATTTTAGAACATTTGATCCATAAGCTGAACTAAGAAAATATGTTTGTTGTTCGCTTTTTGGAATATCGCGTTTCTTCGATCTCGGTTTCCACTTGTTTGATCTATCGAAGCCTTGGCCTGCCAGTTCTGCGTCAACCGCCATGTGGTCCGTATTTATACGCCTCTTTAGTGGGTTCATCATCACTACTTCTTATGATATGGCCTAGCCAACGCAATCGCTGCATCTCGATACGTTTAACTATATTGATGTAGTTGTATAGCAGATACAGCTCGTGGTTCATACGACATCGATATTCACCCTCAACGCAGATCTTTCGAAGAATTTTTCTCTCAAACACACCAAGCACTGAAATATCTGCTTGCGCAAGTACACAGACTTGTTTTGTAAAGCGTTATTTTTGTTTGACAAGATGTGGCTTTGTTTTTAAACTGCTTACTTAAGCCAAAGTAGCATACAATTCTTTTTATTTCACAACTGTTGTTGTTTGTTGTGTTTACGGCGCACAGTGGTTCAGAATCGTTCTTTCCTGGTCAAAATTCTGTAACTTTTGAACGGATAGAGATATTTTCACAATTTTTTTAGACAGACAACACAATCAGCTTTCCGGTGAGTTATAAGCGGTCAAATTCGGTCTGGTAGTTGCAGAGGAATTCAATGTCAAAGTTAAACTTTTGAATTTTTTTACTATTTTTCATCAAAATATCAGTGCTTTTATGTTTTTATATCTTCTTATATATTAAAGATGGTCAAACGCCAATAAATAAACTATAAAAATGCCAAAAAAGTTTAAAAAAATTTTCAAAAAAAATTAAAAACAAATTTTTTCACAAATTTTTCACATAAAAAAAATACAAAAAATTTAATTTTTTTCAAAAATTAAAATAAAATGCTCCTTGGGTGTTCATAAAACTTATATAACTCATATGAAAACTCATATACTCCAAACAATTTTAATTTGTGTAAAAAAGCTGTAATTCATATGGGAATTGGTATGGAAAAGCACACATTTTTACCCATGTAATTTTAATAAATTTAAAAAAAGTGTTAAACGGACGGAACGGGACGGGAACAAAAGTATATATGGGCTGAAAGAGGAGACTCTCGGGAATATTTGTGTGGAAACAGAATATTGTTCCATGTTGTTCCACAAAAGTTCTAGTCCACTAAATTTGGAATTTCATAAAATTTAGTACCTGAGGAAAAATAAAATAGCTCATGTTGTGTAAACGCCACGGTAATTTGTTTAATTTATTTTTAAAGGCCACAATCCTACCTACCTAACAAAAAAACAGCGAGCGCAATATATGTTATAGTTTCCGAGAAATAGCTATTTCTTTCTCCAGAAGTTTTCAAAAATTACGTATTTCTCAAACATGGGAAAAATTTTCGTTTTTAGGGGCACCCCACGCCCGCACCTTCCAATATTTTGACCTAATTTTTTGGTTTCCTTAGTTTCAATATGTTTACTATCGAATCTCATGTAGAAATTAATTTGGTACAAAGCTGTTCGGAAAGGTTCTTTCCTATTTTAACTGAGAACCGGCAATCAGTTAAAGTCATTTTACAAAGCCGAATGAGCTTTACGGGGATACCTAATTCAGGCATGACTGTCGAAGGCTGCTTTATAATCGACAAAAATTTGATATTTGTCGATCTGCTTCTCTTGGATCTTCTAAAGAATTTGCCACAGGGTAAATATCTGATCAATGGTAGACTTGCCAGGTCTAAAGCCGCATTGGTATGGCCCAATTATTTTGTTCACTTTAGTCGTTCGCACAATATCCCCGACACTATCTTGTAGGCAAGAGGGAGAAGACTTATGCCCATATAGTTAGAGCATACAGTTTTATCTCCTTGTTCACGGACGGGGCGCAGTATGCTCGGGTTCCAATCGTCGGGTACTCGTTCTTGGTCCACTTTTAGGTATAGACCCCCATAACGGTACTTCCAGTTTTTTTTTATTAATTTCAAGATCTTGTCTATATTTGCAAAGTGAATTCGCTGTAATTTGACATTTTGTGTTCTGTGGGGGTTTTAAACATTTTGAATAGGTCGATTGGGGTCCATGTTTTGGTATATCCCCCATATAGACGTACCTCCCGTTTTTTATAATTTCAGGCTTTTGGCTATATTTTCCAACTGAATGGGCTGCAATTTGACATTTCGAGTTTATAATCTGTATCAAACATTCTTGCCACAATTCATTAATATATGTTCACATTATGGTATAGTCCTATATCATGTTAACTGCCGATATTTGTCAAATTTATGTACTTGGCCTAAATTTTTTACAAAAACGTTTGTAAAAAGTATGATATTTTATGAATTTTATTCTTGACAAGGATTAACTGGTAACAAGTGCCAACAATATGAGGCACAGAATATTCTTACTAGGATGGTTAACATATGGGCCAAGGGCATACCAGATTATATTAGATATAAACGATGTCCTATAGGTTTCAAACAGGGAATATCTGGAAACTAAGATGTTTGATGAGACTTTTAGTTCGAGAGGATGGGTTGGTATCTATTACAATAAATACTACCCAGCAAAATTTGAAGGAAGGGGTTCCATGCGATGACGTGATTTTATGGCATCTTTTGCATTGGTTCAAACGAAGTCGTGAAACATCCGATCTTTTCATTAGTGTTTGAACCAATGCAAAGGATGTCGTGAAAGATCCGATCTTTTCATTAGCATTTGAACCCATTCCATGGATCCAATAGAGATAAATTTTGTGTTTTTATTTATACACATTTTTAAATATAAAAGATTAATTATTTACAATAGGTTTGTTGATTAATTATTTACAATAGGCTTGATGATGTCGGAGACTCGAAATCACAACCAGCGATGTTAAAACTCTCGCCGTAATGATGTTATTGCAAAGGGTTGGTGAAAATGACATGCCAAAGCATTAATGGAAATGGCATGCCAAAGCATTGGTGAAAATGACATGGCAAAGCATTGGTGTAAATGACATGCTTTGGATCCAAAAATGAATAGCATCTTTTGGGGTCCACGCTCATATAAAATTCATCGATGAAGATGCTAAAAAGATGGCATGCCAGATCACTTGCACCCATGATTGAATGACATCTTTGCTGGGTAGCTACAGGATATCCCGATTAGGAGAGTTCCCAGATCGACTAAAACTGTACCAGGATATCAATTTTTTGTTCTCTTGTTCTGTACTCAGATTTTTTTAATTCCTTTGCAGAGCTAGTGTATACGATCTGACAACTTAGAGAACTCATATCCCGCAACATATGAAGGTTTTCTATAATTTCTTCGAATACCGTCCGTCCCATGCTGGCATTGATAAAGTTTTTTGAACACCGTATTTCAAAACAAGTGAGCAAAGGCTATAGTCGGGACGGGGCCGACCATGTGATACCCCACACCACTACCCCTGTGCATAAGCTTTTCACTGGTAAACATTTCTTTTAGGGAATATAAACCGACTACCACCAAAAATAATATGCCTCTTTGTCTCTGGGACCCCCATAAGCAAACAAAATTTCGTGACCATCCGATCAAAATTACGACCTGTAGCTTGATTGCAAAAAAAATGGAAAAATTGGATGCATTACCGACTATTGTGGTATCTCCCTTGTTTGACCACCATCGCCAACCTGCTTTACACCAATGTAAAGGTAATATTTTCTTCTTCCATTGACAGGCTTTGTCGTTGGAATACCCCTACTAGAAGCCGATATATTCACAAAGAATAAAACTTTGAATTTGTCTCCAAATGAGTTTTTCCCCATTCCGACCCCTAAATATTATCCGGCTATCACCAAAATCAATAGGCTTCTTCCTATGTGGGACCCGCATCAACTCCCAAAAAATTCGGGACGATCCGATTAAAATTGCGACCTGTAGCGTGATTACAAACAAATCGGAAAATGGGATGCATTACCGACTATTGCGATATCTCTGTTGGTTGAGCAGCAACGACAACCTACTTTACATCGTTGTAAAGGTGATATTTTCTACTTTCCTTGCCAGGTTTTGCTTTTGATATACCTCTTAAAGAAACAGAGATATTGGCTTTGAAATAAAACGTAGACCTTTTCTCCAAATAAGTTTTTGCCCATTCCGACCCTTGAATATTATCCGACCATCATTAAAATCAGTAGGCTTCTTCCTCTGTGGGACCCCCATTAACCCCTAAACTTTCGTGACGATCCGATCAAAATTGCGACATGTGGCGTGATTACAAAAAAAATCGGAAATGGGATGTATTATCGACTATTGCCATATCTCTGCTATTTGACCACCTATGACAACCAAATTTACATCGTTGTAAAGGTGATATTTTCTACTTTCCTTGCCAGGTTTTGCTTTTGATATACCTCTTAAAGAAACAGAGATATTGGCTTTGAAATAAAATGTTGACTTTTCTCCAATTAAGTGTTTGCCCATTCCGACCCCTAAATATTATCCGACCATCACCAAAATCAATATGCTTCTTCTTCTTCTGTAAGACCCCCATTAACCCTGAAATTTTCGTGACGATCCGATCAATATTGCGACCTGTAGCGTGATTTCAAAAAAATTAGAAAAATGGGATGTATTACCTACCGACTATTGCGATATCTCCGTTATTTGGCTACCTACGCCGACCTAGTTTGCATCATTGTAAAGACGGGATCTTCTACTTTCATAGTCAGGCTTTGCTTTTGGAAAATTTTCAACCAAAGCGGTGATATTTGTCAATATAACTAAAATCGCAAAAATGAAAAATGGGTTTTTTTTTGCTACTATTGCGATATCTTCGTTGTTTGATCACCTACGAGCACCTACTTTACATCATTAGAAAGGAGATATTTTCTGCTTTTATTGTCAGGTTTTGCTTTTGGTATACCCCATATAGAAGCTGAGATATTGGCTTTGAAAAAAAAACGTTGTCTTTTTATCCACCTACGTTTTTTGCCCTTTCCGACCCCTAAATATTATCCGACCATCACCAAAATCAATAGGCTTCTTCCCCTCCGGGACCCCCATCAACATCCAAAATTTCGTGACGATCCGATCAAAATTGCGGCCTGTAGCGTGATTACAAGGTTTAGATGGACAGACGGACAGACGGACGGACGGACGGACGGGCGGACTGACGGACGGACACACACGACTCAGCTCGTCGAGACATTCATTTTGGTATATATAAGTATGGGTCTACGACCATTATTTCGATGCGTTACAAACTTTTTGGCCAAAACCAACTTATAATACCCTCCCCACATAGTGGTGTAGGGTATAAACATACAAATGTGAAAACACACATTTATACTGTAATCCTTAGACACCATTTTTATAAAATAAGATCGAAACAAAATGCAAAACAACACCGATTGCTTGAAATCACCCAAAATCCTTATACTAAACATTCACAAAACTCCGAGTATACTCAGTATAATGAAAACTGAATGCCGCTCGGCAACTTTCGGCAGAAGAGATAATTTTTTTCTAATTTTGGACACTTCCACGAACATTCCACATCCTAAGCTCAATATCTGTATCTGTTACCAAATTATCTTGGTGCCAGGATGGTGTGCCAGTGCCTGTGCCAAAGCCATCAGTTTGATGTTTTACTCTTTGGTAGAATTTTCGGACTTCATTCCGTCTCCAGTACATCTCGATGATTTCACACTCCAGCTTTATTTCATTTCTCCCCTTTTCCTGCAAAAAGGCATTTCTCAACTCTTCTTTTGTCCCGATAACGCTCTCGTGTGCTGCAGTAGCACGACACTGCTGGTCTTACCATGGGTTCCTAGGTGTAGGTCTCTGGTATCCATTTATGGATTTTGCTGCTGTTTGCATGGTGCGGATAATACTTTGCCATTATGCTGTTATGTTATCGGGACAAGGTGTGCTTTCATTAAACAATTGGGCACTTGAATGGAATATGCTCTGCTGTGAATGCGACTTACCGATGTCACTCTTCCGCCATGTGTCTGTTCTAAATTTATTTGCTACGTTTAATCTGGAACGCACCTTTGCTACAACAAGGTGGTGGTCCAAGTCCACGTCGGAACGATTGTACATCCAACACGCTGAATGAATGTATTCCATCTGTTACAACGTGATCAATTTTATTTGTTGTTCTTTGATCTGGAGACAGACAGGAGCCCTTATGAATATCGAGATGCTTAAATCTGGTACTGTTACCTACCACGTTTTTTTTTTTTCGCTGCGAGGTCTATTAGCTTCATTCCATTGTCAGATGTGTCACTATGGATACTGAATTTACCGTCTGTTGGGCTAAAGATATTCTCCTTTCCAATTTTTGCATTAAAATCGCCTAGAATAATTTTTAACAGCGGGTTCTTTCGTACCAGATTGACCCGGAACCATAGTGTTTCGGCCAGCGGCTGCCAACCCAACATTAAACCTTTTCTTCTACGTAGGTTTAAATGCTGCTTCAATAACAACAAGAGCATCATTTTAACGTCATGGGCGGGACAACGGTCATATGCCTCTTCTAAGCGCTTGTAGAATATATCTTTGGTCTGAGACCAGATGTTTAAACCTCCGACTATCTACAAAACCGCTACCGAACTCATGCTTTGTGTCATGGCAGCTATAATACAGTGCGTCACTTTTAGGTGTTGTTGTGTCGCATTTCCCAATTCATCATATTTCATGTATGTCAGTAATGTCGGCCTTGTACTTTTCAAGCACATCCGCCAGTGCGTTAACTGCACCTTTTCTATAAAGAGTGCGAACATTCCAGGTGAAGATTCGCAGATCATGGCTCTTAAGACGTTGGCGGGGGTCGTCAACTTTAGAGGGATTTGTTTTTCTCTTCATTCGTTTTTTATAGTTGGCTGTTTTTTTCTAGAGGATGGTTACTATACCAATTTTTGAACGTCGTAATTGAATTCTTCTCCTGGGTGCCACCGTGGTGCAATGGTATGCACACAAGCCTTGCACGCTAAAGTTCGTGGGTTTGATTCCCAGGCCAGGCAACATACAATTTTCATCGGTGGCAAAATACCTCCCAGTGATGTTAGCGACATTTCCTGAGTATTTCAGCCATGTAAAACTTCTCTATAAGTGGTATCTTCGGACACGCCATTCGGACTCGGCAATAAACAGTAGGTCCCACATCATTGAGCTAATATGAATCGGGGTGCACTAATTTATGTGAGAGAAGTCTCCCTTGTCCCATCTGTGATGTTTGTGGAACAATTAAATTGAATTCTTCTAGTACTTCCCCCCACACAATAGTTCATACATATAGGCCTAAAACAGCTTCAGACATATTCGCGGATAAATTTTAAACTTTATTTCGGATAGTTCTCTCAGTGCTCATTATAACAGCAATGTTTTGGAAAAACAACTCGACTGATACACCACTATCCGCATTGCAATTTTGTGTACTGCTGAGATTGAAAATACGAACTTCTGATTTGTAGCTAAGTACCCAACACACTGTACAAACCGCTTACCTTTTAATCAACAACTCTTCGTATTGTTGCTAACAAAACATTGTTTGCCGACGGTTAGTGTTAAACTCGCAAGGAGTATGTGGTCACACACACTCTGTGTCAGCGGGTTTTTACGAAGTTTTTTGTCATTTAATTATACAATCTAAGGACTTCTGAAGCTAGGGGATTTAAATGCTCGTCTTAAACATTGGCATTCCATTCTAGGCAATGAACGGAGGGGTGATACAGCGTCGGTCGAGTAAGTGGATAGCTCCATACTTTGCATGGAGATCGAAAACGCTCCCACGAGGCTAAGAGGAGATTGTCACAGCTCACCGGGCATTACAATTGTGGAACCCGTTCTGATAAATGACGTGTCGACGTCGTGTCAGACGCCATCACTATCATCGTCATAGTAAACAGATCACCTTTTTCAAAAACCATGCAATAATGGGGGGTTTTTATCGATCAAAGGCCTCCAATACTATCAAGCGTGTCGAGCTGTCGTTGAGGACATAGAGAAGACATCCATCCAGTCGTGTTTGAAACATTAATGAATTAATTGATAAGAATTGGAAGAAAGCTGGAGTAAAACAGTGAGTTCCCCAATGTGAGGTGATATCTCTGGAACTGTTTAACCTCTACCTTTCTGCAATTCTACACTCTTCAGACGGCGTCATGTATGCGGATATTGGCGACAGGTCCAATCGTGAGGATGAGGGGCTCAGCGCCCACTTGTTCACAAAAATCAAACTGACTATACCGATTAACCGGAACCTTTGGAATAAATACAAATTGCATTTTATAACACTAGGTTATACTACCTCCTAATACAATGCAATATGGAGTTTTTATATACATATATTCTTGATCAGCATAGAGTTCTATATCGAAGTAGCGATTTCCATCTGTCCATCCATCCGTCTGTGTGTTGAAATCAAGATACAGCTCGCAACATCGAAGGCAGTGCTTAATAATTTGGTACAGAATTTTCTATTACTCCAAGGATGTTTGGTATTGAAAATGGGTCAGTGTTTTGATATAGTCCTCATAGAACCGTACCTCCCGATTTTCGGCATTTTTATGGTTTTAGTCTCATTAGCACATCAGAACTGACTGAAATTTTGTATTTAGCCTTCTTTGGTATTTAGTGTTCCTTGGAGCTAAAAAAAATTTCCCCAGAAATTTGTCAGTAGAGTCTACGTTTGGATAGAGCCTCCATAGAACCTGCTTCCGGATTTTCGGTATTTTAAAGGTTTTAGCCACATTATGTAACGGAAACCAGTAAGGAAATGATCAAAGTCGGGCGGGGCCGACTATTCAGTCATACATTCCAAATTTCATCGAAATCGGAACTATATATCGTGTTTGGTACATATGTAAAATACGTGAAATCGGCCGAAAATATATATGGGAGCTACATTCAAATATGGTATGATTTCGATATTATTTGGGACACTTATTTCTAGATCGCATTCAGTCAAACATTCCAAATTTCAACAAAATCGGATGTATATAGCGCGTTTAGTGCAGCAAATACATGTAATCCGGCGAAAATATATATGGGAGCTATATCCGAATCTGAATCGATTTCGATATAATTTGGCACACTTATTTGTAGACCGAATTCAGTCACACATGCAAAATGTAATCAAAATTGGAAGTATATAGCGTGTTTGGTGCAGCAAATACGTGAAATCGGGCGAAAATACGTATGGCAGCTATATCCAAATTTGAACCGATTTTCAGCAAAAGCAATAGCGTTCTTCCTTCTGCTGAAAAAATTGTAGTCCCCAATTTTCAGCGGAATCGGACAAAAAATGCGACCTGTACGTTGCTAACAAAAATACATGGACAGACGGACGGACGACTCAGAAAGTGATTATATGTATATCCCCAAAAGGAACTATGGGTCTAATTCGTTTCCTTTTGTATGTTACATACAAATGCACAAAGACATAATACCCCTTACCATAGTGTGGTGTAGGGTACAAAAAGATAAAATTTGGTATTTAGGGTATATTACTTTCATAGAACGTACCTTCCTACTTTGGGTAGTTCGAAGTGTTCAACCGAAATGGCTCAGATTGGAAGGATTTTTTACTGATGTGGCTGTAACTTGGTATTTCACATCCCCAATGGATAGAGAACATCGATGGCTCATTGCTGCCAAGCCTTGTTTAAAATAAATTGGTATTCTTCAGTTAGCATATACCCCTTTAGCAAAAAAAGTTTTATAAAAAAAACTGAAATCTGCAAATACTAATAAATGAGGGCTATTTATATTAATTTCTTGAAAAATAAAATAAATAAAAATAGGCTATAGTTGGACCGAGGCAATAATAAGAAACCATACACCACAACACCAACAAATTTTAAAGAAACGACTCTCCTCTTTAATAATCTTAAATTTTCCCAAAGGTATTCAATCTGGTTCTAGAGATTTGTCCTCGTGAGTTGAATCGTCATTCTAAATCTCAATTTTGGAAAATTGTAATCAAAAACAAATAAAAAGTATCAGTCGCCTTTGCCGAAAAAGAAATACCCTCAGCCTATGTGAATTGAAACATTCATCTCATTGACAATATCGAGGCTAATACTGGATACTAGGCCGGGGCGATTTGAACACCACCACGGGCGCCTGGATTTTCTGATTATTGGGATTGTACTGAGCAAAAAAGTCCACTTGACCATATGTCTACGGTGAAAATCGAGCCGCCGGATTGTGACTTAAAGTTTTTTCAGAGTTTTTTTTTTTGGATATTTTGGCATATATGTAACAGCCATACCACTGAGATTTTCGATCCAACACAAAGACAAAAATTGTAGCCAAGACAATAATTAAGAAACCTCTAGTACATCGCGAAAGCATTGGAACGCTCCTTCTGGCAGTTATGGCCCCGAGAAAGTGCACATTTTTTGGAAAATATCGATAAATTACACTGTGCTACAAAATTTAACTCAAAGTCAGTGGGTGGAAATTTTCTTTTGGAGATGAAAGCCCTTGGTGAGTGTACTAAGAACGCAAAAGGAAATTTTCAGGATAGGTCAAGGCGCCCACTATCAATTTTTTCCTTCCATACAAATCGCCCCAGCCTACTGGATACACAGATTTTGTGGTCCTTTTTGGGAAGTATGAACTTAACAACAAAAAATATATATTTGGTTTGTAGCTCAAAAGTGTTGCGGAGGATGTTCTTGCAGGAATTAACATAGGAAGCAGGGAAGCAGAGACTTGCCCACGAAAAACATAATATCATTTAAACAGAACCACCAAGAGTAGCATCGGTATAATTTACCAAAGGATCTTTGAACAGATCCCAAACTGCAATTAAACAAAAATGTTAAAGTTTTGGGGGGAGGTACCCTAAGGAGAAGACCGATATACGGTTGCTCGTTCAACTGATATAGCGCGTTAAATTTTAGTGATTTTTTTTTTTTTTAATTTTTGGGATAGGGGAGGTACCTGAAGAAGTGGACCGATATGGCTTATCTTCGAACGTAAAGTAATTTTTGACAAAATATCAAAAAAAAACATTGTTCCACAACATCCCATACGGGACAAGGGAGACTTCTCTCATATCAATGAGTGCATCCCGATTCATATTTAGCTCAATGATATGGGACCTACTGTTTATCGCCGAGTCCGAACGACGTTTCTTAAGACACCACTTGTGGAGAAGTTTTTCAAGGCTGAAATACTAAGGAAATGTCGCCAACATTACTGAGGGGTATTTTGCCACCGTTGAAAAATGTTTGATGTTGCCTGGCCGGGGAATCGAACCCCCGACCTTCTGCGTGCAAGGCGGGCGTGCATACCATTGCAACACGGTGGCACCCAAAAATATCACGAATGCCAAATTTTGGACCGAATCGGCAGATCCGTTCGAGAGGGGTTTTTACGGCTTTCAGACTTTTTTCTCCGGAAGTATGGACTTGCCGAATACAAGTTGTTACAACAAAGATCAAAACGTTTCGAGAGCAGGCCTTAAACCACATTTTATCTGAAATGTTGTGTGGTAGGTACCCGAATAAGATGACATATATAGCCCATATTCGAACCGGATCTATGTCTCGTAGAAATGTTACGATGTCTAAAGTATGGACCAAATCGGTTACTGCCTTCGAAAGTTTTCGTGCGCTCCATTTTAGTGAAAAGTTTTGAACTTTTGTGGGTGGCGGGGCGCGGTGGGTGTTACTTAAAGGAGTGGTCCGATATGGCTTATTTTCGAACTTAAACAAAGTTCGGACAAAATATTACGATGGCCAAATGTTGGACCGAATCTACAGATCCGTTCGAGAGTAACCGTGTGTTCCAACCACTACACATGGTGTCATAGGGGTTTTAGGGCTATTTTCTGAAGAAGTACGGACTTGCCCTTGATAAAACTTTTAAGTGGTTACAACAAAATCAAATCGATTCGAACTGAACTACCCGAAGGAGTGGACCAATAGAGTCCATATTAAAACCTCATTTATGTCTGGTACAAAGTTTGGACCAAATCGGTTACTCCCAAGAGTTATCGTGCGCACAATTTTGCCAAACATTTTCGAACTTTTATCTGGGAGGTACCTAAAGGAACTTAAACTAAGTTTAAGCAAAATATTACAAAATATACAAAGTGTGGACCAAATCGGTTCAAACGTTTGAAGTTATCGTGGGGTATATCTCTTGAAGTAGGTATAAAAAAGTAGGAAAATTCGTCTGATGTTCTTCTTTCCGAAAAATGTTACAGTGTTCGTATAAATCAAATAATAACGGAAAAATGATGTTAAGAGGAACGTTTGACCCTTAAAAATTTTTCCATTTCCAATATGCAACGTTCATTCCAATCCTTAGCTTATTCCAAATTTCTTAGCATGGCGTCTTCTAGAGTGGTTACAAGCTTTAGATAGGCACCAGACGGGCGGTCATGTTTGACTTGTCTTCGGAAACGTCATACCTTCGCTACATTTTGTGCTAAGACCCAAAATGTTAAGGCGAGAAGCTCTACTTTTCAATATTGTTTATTGTACATTAGAAATTTATTTTATTCCAAAATTCCGAAAATTATAATTATATATAATTTATAAAAAAATACTTAGCCATTAACAAGAAAACTTGTGATCATGGTCTTGTTTTGGCCTTTGGATGTTCTGCTTCTCTAAAATCAGTTACGGGCCCAACAACTTTCTCTATGACTAACCTGTAGTAAGGGCTATATAAAGATATAACACCTTTTATAGTTTGGTCTTCAATTTTTTGATTCAGTACTAAACGCGAATCGTCTTCAGTCAAATATAAAATTTCGTTAAATACGTACGAATCAAAATTGAAAAAAAGTAATTTGACTTAAACCTAACCTGCGCTTGTTTGCCTTTCATCTTTAAAATAATTTTCAACATTCAACTAAAAGTAATAATAAATTACTTTGACCCCCATCATTTGACCAGGTTAAAGTATCAATTTTCAACTCGTATCCTGTTTATTTAGTTCTTCATTTTTTTATTACGACCATATTCATTTACAACATTTGCTGCTCCATTATCCCAAACGTCGCAAGAGACTTAAAGTCTCGTACGCATGAAAACACGCAAAGCAAGCCGTCTGTTTTCATAGACAGCCAGTCAGACATTGACTTGTAGTAGGAGCCACCAGCAGTGTTTTGTAGATGAGAGGAAAAAAAAAAGGATTTTTTACTTGGTTCACTTGCATGCGATGATAATATGACAGATGTGCTTCAGATGATTCCATCACAACCTGCCGATGTTAAAAAAAATGAATAGATGGATGACTGAATTGTTGGTATGGTCGAAAGGTTGATTTAATGTCTTTTTAGTGGCATAACCAATGTTCAGTCATCGTTGGTTTGAAGACTGACGGGCTCTTATAGTCCCTCTGTTCTCTGTGTGTGTGTGTGATTACATAAACTTAAATGGCCGCAAAGTAAATAAAGGAAAAATGTAATAAAATCATAATACACACACATGCACGGTTACTGGAAGATGAGATGCGATCTTGAATTAGGTATTGCGGTAAAGATTATCATGGACATGGTTGAGAAACTGAAAATTAAAATTTTCGTGCTGAAAATTGCCCTTAATATATTTGTACTTAAAAGCCGGAACAGTGGAATCAAGTGATAAGTGTTCGTGACAAATCTGAGGGATTAGGATTTCCTGGAGTCTTTCCAATAATACCCGTACTTGATATCCACCTATGATGTCAAACCTTGGAACCTTCTCGGCTAAACCCCAAAATTCATCCTCATAAAAAATCATTCACAAATCCGCGTTTAAAATTTTCGTTGGCTAATTCCTAAATTACGGTGAGTAGTGTGCCTTATTGTACTCTGACAGACCCAATCAACAGTCTGCACAAAAAAAAAACAATAATCCTTCTAATATTGCAAGAATACCACTTGGCCTGGGTTTTAGGAATATATAGGCGAATACGAGTGGAACTAGAAATCTTTCTGGCCTAGGCAACACGCCAGGCGACATTTGACAGTTTTTTGAAAGTTTGACAGTTTTTAGTCTTGGTGTACTCAGGACAGTTTGACATACGACCATGTGTTGGGTTGTTTACAGTGACTTGACAAAATCACTCTGCAAAAAAAGTGGAATTTACTTGTGAACATTTTCGTCCGATAATTTTTTTACAACTTTCGACGTGGATATTCACGGCAATAGTGCATCGATCAAATTAAATGTCTGTATGTCGATAAAGGACAATCCGATATCACTATGAAAAACTGGTTTAATGAATTCAATAATGGCCGACATTTGACAAAAAACGAAACGTCGGGTAAAAAATGGAATAAAAACTTGTTTTTATTTTCATAAAATGATTAACTGACCAAAAAACCCAACAACACACATCCGAAAATCGAAGATTGTGAGGTTCGTCCAAAATCGAACGTTGTGCCAGAAAAAACGGATTATGCAAGATCGCCATGTTATATACCGTGAGATAGAGGCATCCTTGGACATGTCTTCCACCAACTATGATTTGATATTGCCGCAAAAATTTATTTTTCTCGCTGGATCCAGCAAAATTGGTCAATCGCTCAAAAAAGGCTCTTGTGGATTTGTGCGAAAAAATTGTGTATAAAAACGATCGCGGTGCTTCAAACGACCATTTAGGTCTTTGAAAGCGAGCCCAATCCAACGAAAATTGTTCATGGAAAAATACCTTCGAAGCAAATGGTCCCCTGTTTCTTCAGCAAAACTGACCGTTTGACAACTATACGGCTTGAGATATGTAGGGCAGTTAATTCGGAGTGTTACTCTACAAAGAGTTTGCCTGAAGTCTTCTGAGAAATTCGAAAAACGAACAAGAGAAATCGAATCGTTCTGCATCATGACAATGCGAGCTCTCACACATCGATTCAAACAAGCGCCTGTGCAGCCCTGACTGGGGATCCAATGACTTCATTTGATTGCAGCACATAAAATCATCATCATGGTCAACGATTTTCGTCGCCAGAAGGTGCTGTAAAAGCGTTCAAAAACCATGTTTGGAAGTGTCTGAATCAAGCCGCTGTAAACAACCCAAAACATGGTCGTATGTCAAACTGTCCTGAGTACGCTTAGGCTAAAAAATGTCAAACTTTCCCCTCCTGTCAAAAGAAATATGGAGCATTAAAACATAGTCTTGTAACCAAGACCTTCGGGAAGGTACCCAAAGATGTTGTCCGAGCTAAGTTTCGGCCACATCGGATACTCAGTTCATATCATATAGTGCTCCTCAGTCATTTCAGTTGTTGTCGGCACACGTTTTTCACAGCTTTTGGGCCATTATCTTAGGAAGTATTGGCTTGCAACCGAAAGAAATTGCACCGGCGTGATAGCGACCGAGATGACAATCTGCTGCAAGAAACTTCAAAGTGATTTGAGACATTTCCTTGTGTTAGCTTTAGCGAAATTTTGGAGTTTTGTGTGGAACGTTGCCGAAGCTTATCGTGCTCATCTATCACATTAATTGGTGTCGGCAGGATTTTTTAGAACTTTTGGGCTAATATCAGGTGTTGTATAGTCGTAATAGAATATATAGAATTGTATAGTCGTAATAGTGGTCGCGAGAACAACCTGCTGCAAAAATACTAAAAAAATATCCGAGCTATGAAATTTAACTGACCTTTTGCGAAAATTTTTGACACATTCTTTGGAAAGTATCAGGAAGTGTGGACCCCATTTGAACCTAATATATTACCATGTGCAAAGTTTGGATCGAATCGGATAACTCTGAGCTTCCTGTGATTTTTTGGTTTGGTACGGCAGCTGAAGCTGAGCTGCAAGGTGTTTTGCAGATTGTTGTCAATTAAACACTTATTTTTGTTATTTTTGATCAGTTATCTGGTTCCTCTGTGTCCGAGTCCAAAAACTTGCAACCTGTACTGACTGCGTCCACAAAAATAGGTGAATTGGTTCCTGGAGCTGGCAGTTAAACAGATGCAAAGTATCGTGCGGCCCCAATCCGCCTGCAGGACCTGTGCTGGGTATCGTGCTGTCGCTGCTGTTCGGGTTCAATACGGATTGAGGCGGCTCTACAATCCGGATCTTAATTGAGCTAGAACACTTCGTGTTTGAGTCGCCACCTGTTGTTATTCTGCTGCGATGAATGGAGGGGGTCTCCGAGTACGACATTCACAATATATATTTGAACTATCTGCCCAACAGCAACAGAGTGAGTCATATCTAAGGCAGATAGAATCATTGATAAACAGGCTCCCGTTTATATATTTGGACAAGTCTCTCTCCAGATCTTGAAAATCTCTACTGACATGAAAATCTCTACTAGAACCATTCGTTTTTGCCCCGGCAGATGGCGTTATTCTGCTACAATGATTGAAGGTGTTCTGCGAGTAAGGCATTCACAATATATATTTGAACTATTTGCCCAACAGCAACAGAGTGAGTCATATCTAAGGTAGATAGGATCCTGTCTCTCGGACCTGTCTCGTTCCAGATCTTGAAAATCTCTACTGACGTGCCATATTGTGGTGCTGATGCACCGATACAATGTTCGGTTCTTTATGAAAATGGTCCACAGGTTTCATGAGGATGTTGGCATTCAGGGAAGTTTGGAATGCAGGTGGAAAAATATCGACAGCGTAGGTAGCATATTAGCGCTGTATAGCTTACACATACCTATCAACAAGACTTTTTTTGTCAGCACCACAAGCACCCTGGCGACTTGAGGGCTTTGTTCCTAATTCTGATTTGGTGGCAAATAGCAGTGGCTTGTGCGGACAACTTAAACAAGCTATCGAACGTTCACCCATAATCTTGGAATAGTTGATGGTCGGAAACAGGATTTCATCGACCAATATATTCAAGGCGGATATTTTTATATTTTTCAGATGGCAGAACTGTACTAAGTCGAATGTTTATATACGTATGAAACATTACAATCAGTATGCCGTCTGGAGGATGTACAATTTCTGATAGGTAGTGGTTCAACAAATCCGGATATATCACCACACCTTGGAGAACTTCCTGTTTCACTCTACGGGGCACTATCTGAATTTCAAAAACGACTGGCGTCTACACACATATTTGATTATCCAACGTTTCAAATACGACTGACGGTACAGAAGGCCGTCGATAGGTCAAAAGTGACCATAACTGTTCGGTTGCACGACCTATTCCGGCTCAGTTCTTGACTGATATGTGTCGTTATGGCGTGTAATGCTGTTATGGTGCGATGCATTTTCCGAAATTCATGATGATGTTAGCCGACTGGGATATATGTAGCTTTACATCATGAAGAAGAAAAATCGTCCTGCGGACAACTCTGGCAATAACAAAGAATATATTGAGGACACTTATGAAATAATAAACTCCGGTTTATACAGTTGCTTGAGTATTGCCATTGAGATTCCGTGTGGGCCCAATGCTTTGGGTGATTTCGCATTTCGGATGACATCTGGAATATCGCTCATCGTATATTGTGATGGTACCTCGTCGGCTGATGGGCTCTTATATGGGCAGCTCAATAAAATGTTCCTTAAAATAACACACGCACCTATTCGGATCTATCACTGTCACACAGCTGTATAAACCGGAGTTTATTATAATTTTTTTTCCAGCATTCGAGAGGAACATAGCCGTTACCCACAATTTAGTTAATCCTCTACAAATGTTGCATTGCGTCAGCTTGTCTAGAAACTTTTTCCGGTTGCGCTCGCCTATTATCGTTTGGACTTCAAAAGTACGTTCCCTAACTCTTGGGTATTCGGGGCCCGTAAGAAAAAGCTCATCAAGTTAATTTGCTCGTTCAGAGGCTTTTGCGGAAGAATGTGGTTTAATTTTGGGTATTAGACCAGCGTGTATATAGCGATTGGCTGCAACTGAGTGATGGCCCGAAAAATTATTTCAGCTACCCGAGGATTTGACTGGACTGATCCCCATGCGGTGATTGGTAAATTGCTGATGGTTAAGAAAAGTACGGCGGTAAGAGGTCGCCTTTGTCGGTGGTGTGTTAACAAAGGTGACTATGGGAAGAAAGGTGGTCTGAGCCAAACGAGATGACGGGTTACCAGGACATGTCATTTATCATACCGGGTGCCATAAAGGTGATGTCTGGTGAGATTGGGAAACCTCATATTATCCTCGACGGAACATTTTTGTTTACCATGAGAGCTCTTATAGAAATAATAGGCTTTCTATAGACAGAAGGCATTCAAAAGGATCTTCTAATGACAGTAGACTTCATGAAGGGGTCGCCTAAAGTGGCCATCAATAGATAGATATATATATAGATAGATAGATAGATAGATAGATAGATAGATAGATAGATAGATAGATAGATAGATAGATATATAGATAGATAGATAGATAGATAGATAGATAGATAGATAGATAGATATTTTTTTTTTTTGGTCGGGGAAAAAATCATCGAAATACTCTGGCTACCTGGTTTATGGTTTCGCCAGGTGTGCGAGACTTTAACACGCTAAAATAACCCCTTTACTCTGATCCACCATCCCTGCGGTACCGCCGTACAGGCATTTCGTCGCAGGGGGGAATGTTCTATAGAACACTGCTATTTGTTATTCGTCTTGCCTCCGTAATTCCAATATTATTGTCTTTACGTACTCACATACATACTCCCAATTCTACATATATTTCACTACCAACTTGCCGCTCTAAATTTGTCCTCTCTTCTCTGAATCGCGGGCACAAACAGAAAACGTGGTGTGGGTCTTCTACATGTTCCACGCAGCAGGGACAATCAGGGGAGCAGTCAAGTCCAAAACGGTATAAATAGGACCTGAAACAGCCAAGTCCGGAGAGAAATTGGGTGAGATAGAAGTTGAGATCTCCATGTCGCCTATTTGACCAAGTCTCCACATTTCGTATAAGCGAATACGTCCATCTTCCTTTTGTTAAAGCTGACCACTTGCTTTGCCATTCGATAGTGCTACGTCTTCTTGCGACGTCGGGATTTATATCGGTTTCCTGCGAATTCCGTAAATTGAATAATAATTCAGCTTCTCTTGCTAAGACATCAATAGGTATCATACCAGCGATAACATAGGCTACATCGTCAGA
The DNA here is from genome assembly GCF_047663935.1 of Musca autumnalis. Taxonomy (NCBI): domain Eukaryota; kingdom Metazoa; phylum Arthropoda; class Insecta; order Diptera; family Muscidae; genus Musca; species Musca autumnalis. The sequence continues at coordinate 226,563,893 of NW_027411755.1, forward strand.
CACAGTCCTATATGCGCAGCATACCCGTAGTGCTGCTAGTCTATAAACTGAACCAATCTTTGCATATTACGTTGCGTACTTCATGGATTGTGCCCATATTGGTGCTACATAGAGAATAATATTTTTTATAACTCCTGCTAGTATTTTTCTTCTTAGGTATCCAGGTCCCCTTGTGTTTGGCATAATACGACACAGCGCTCTACATGTTTTTCAGCTTTTTCCTGTACGTAATCTAAATGATTCTTAAAAGACAGGCGATTGTCTATCATAACGCCTAGATATTTAAGGCTTTCCGCTGTTGTAATTATACAGTCTCCAATTTTAATATTTATTCTTACTACAACTCTACGACTTGTGATTAAGACAGCTTCCGTTTTTTGATCGGCTAATGTCAGGCCTTGTGAAAACAGCCATGATTTAACAAAATGTATGCTGACTTCTGAGACTGTTCTTGCCTCTTCGATTGTTTTTGCAACTACAACTAGCGTAATATCATCCGCAAACCCAATGATATTAGCTTTCTCTGGAAGTTGTAGCCTTAAAACACCATCGTACATTACATTCCATAGCAGCGGTCCAAGAACAGAACCTTGTGGTACTCCTCCTGTTATTTTGTACTCCTTCATACCTTCTTCAGTCTCATACATCAGGATTCTGTTGCGGAAGTAGTCCTGGAGTATAGCAACAAGGTATGCCGGGACATTTAACCGTCGAAGAGCGTTTAAAATATTCTCCCAATTAGATGTGTTGAAAGCATTTTTAACATCTAGTGTTATAACCACACAATATTCTTTCGTCCCTTTTTTCCAGCTTTGACCATGTACTGCTACCTTTGGGATGTCGGTTACCATTTTTTTAGCATCAATCGTGGATCTGTTTTTTTCTGAAGCCAAATTGACTTTCTGACAAACCTTCTGCGCGCTCGATGTACTCTTCGAGTCTATCGCGGATAATACTCTCAAGGAGTTTTCCGCATGTATCGATCATACATAGTGGGCGGTATGATGAGGGGTTTTCCAGAGGCTTGCCTTTTTTAGGCAGTATCACTAACCTTTGCCTCTTCCATATCGATGGAAAAGATCCATATTCCAAACATGAGTTAAGCATTCTGAGCATCTGTTCACCACAGCATTCCACAATCTTCTTTAGGACATAGTTGGGAATTCCATCTAGGCCAGGCGCTTTAGAGTCATCGAATTTCGAGACTGCACGATTTATCTCCGCTGGTGTAACCCGGGGGTAAACAAAATGGCCACCAGGGTCCCATGTTCCCCATGATGTTGCCGCTTGGTGAGGAAAGAGGTGGTTCACAATGTTATTTAGTGTGCTAGCATCCTTAGGAGTGCTTGAGCCGAAGCATTTCAATTTGTTAGTTACAATTTTGTACGCTAGTCCAAACGGCTGGTTTTCTAAATCATCGCAAATGGAGAGAAAACATGCTCTTTTGCTCCTTTGTATGGCTTTTTAAGGTTTTTTTAAGGGCTTCTTCATCTTGAGATCTTGTCTATGAACTTCATTGTCTTCTCTATCACGAGTTCTTACAAAACGTCTTCTAGCACGAAGGCAATCTTTGCGTAGGTCGGCTATTTCAGCGTTCCACCAATGTACTGGGGCTTTGTTGACTCCTCGCTTCCTTTTTTGCATGGATGCATTGCATGCTTTTGTTGCCATTGCATGCTTGTGTTGCTTCTGCCATATTTTCGGGAATTCCTTGTAGATCTGTACCTTCCATACATATGGTGAATATATCTTTATCAAACGAGCCTCTTTTCCAACCAGATATTTCAGGCGTTCGAACCGATCTTCTTGATAATGTGGTCTCATTTTGGGTAATGAGTATTGCATTATGATCACTACAGGTGAATATATCACTGATTTGCCAGTTAAATTGGTTGTAATTGTTTGTACTGACAAACGCGATGTCGATTATGGAACTAGCGCCATTTCTGCTGAATGTTGGATTACTACCAGTGTTTAAAAGCTCCACGTCTAGTTAAGCAAACGATTCCAATAGTATTCGACCCCTTTCGTTTGGTCTGGGGCTGCCCCATTCTGTAGCCCAAGCATTAAAGTCGCCTGCTATCAAAATTGGACTTCCGGATGCAGCATCATTTGCTAGATTGGTAATAATACTTTTGTACACTTCAATATCATATCTCGGGGGTATGAAACTGCTGTAGATTGTTAATCCGGCGACAGTATCGCGTACAAATCTGGGTTCAGAATTCAAAACATGTTGTGCTGGTCTGTGTATAGACCAGATCGAGGATTTGCCAGACGTATCACATAACCAATTTGGTGAGCTGTAGCAAGTAGCAACCCTGTGACCAGCTTCTCCACAGCAAATGCAGCTACCTGAATTGTCGTTCGGGTTTTTACATCTAGCTGCCGTGTGTCCAAAGTCTAGGCATTTAGAACACCTTCTTGGTATCAACTTTTCACGTATTCGACAGTCCGCCCATCCAATCCGTACTATTCTTTTCTCTAAAAGAATATTAGCAAGCGGGGAGCTTAAGAAAACTGTAGCAGTTTGTGTACCTCTGTAGGCCTTTCTTAAAGACTTTAAGGCACCCACTTCAGCAGCTGGGCCTAACACATTTTCAATGGCTTCCCTAAACTCATTTTTGTTCTGGTGTGCTGGTTTATTTAGCTCCAACAAAAGCTCACCCTTCTCTGTCTTCCTAATTGCTTTCACATTTTGACCTAGGACAGCCAGCTTTGCTTCTTTCTTCACTGGCTTCAGAATGTCTGAATATGAGGAATCTCCACATTTTGTTATTATTAATGCACCTGGTTTATTGGACTTCCTTTTCTTTCTTGACCTTGGTTGGACTTTATTCCAATCACCTGCCTTGTGTATGGTGTCAGATCTTCCCACGTTCTCATTGGTCACTTCTTCCGCTGTTTTTATTTCCTGCTCATTAGTTTTCGGTGGGACTTCTTTCTTCTTTTTTGTCTTATTCTCTTTAGGGCTCTGAGTTTTTGGGCCTCTTTTCAATGCAGGTGTTGTTGGCGTACTTGGTTGTTTTGGTTTAATCCATGCTTCTGTTTGGTTCTGCTTATTGTCTATCTGACCCATTTGACGTATGTCAGCTTCTTTGTTCAGATCGTCAGCTACTTTTAAATATATCGCCTGTATCTCTCTCATCATGGACTGAATATACTTGTGGATGTTATTTTTCGATTTAACGAAATCATCCAACTGGGCTATTTTTCTTCCGAGCCTCTTCAGATTTTGGCTTCCAGAAAATTTATTTTTAGGCATGCCTTCACCTGCATTCTTAGATGTCGCCATCACAATTACCGAAGTTCTTCCTAATGGGGAATCTACACCTCCCATATTTTCAACTCGTAGAACCGAGCATCTTCCCAGTGGGGTTTCTTCAACCTCTATGTTTGTTCTTTTGGTTTCTTGGCTTTCTTCGTTCATTTTAGGTTTCGTGGTCCCTTGCTGGGAATCGAACATACTACCTTCAGCGTGCAAGGCGAGTATGTATACCATTGTACCACGGTACATTGTACCGTTGCAATAGAATTGCAAGCATAATGCATTCCCGGGCGCTAAACAATAACATGAGGTGTGTGCTGTGTTTGTTGCTGTTGTTGAGACTGCGGGGTTGTTACGTATTCCGACGTTGACGATGGATCAGACGACGAAGTTGGGGACGGGCTGGGAGATGTTCTTATGCAGCAGGCAGCAACTTACATAACTCCTATTGCATGAGTCCTGGAGAAGGCTAAGACTTGAACGGCTTTGGTAGTACACCTTATTCATATATCCATTACATCCCACCGACGTTGAAATGGGGTGGATGCGAATCTGACAAAAGGAAAAATATATTCTAACCTGATCGCACGTTTTGTGGTTATAGTGGATGCTCCTAAAAATATTTAAAAAATCCACGTTTTGTGGTTATAGTGAGTGCTCCTAAAAATATTTAAAAAAATCCACGTTTTGTGGTCATAGTGCGTGCTCCTAAAATATTCAGAAATCCACATATTGTGGTCATATTGGGTGCTCCTAAAAATCTTTAACAAATCTACGTTTTGTGGCCATAGTGGGTGCTCCTAAAAATCTTTAAAAATCTTTAACGAATGGGCATAGGGGGTGTTCCTAAAAATCTTTAAAAATCCACGTTTTGTGGCCATCGTGAGTGCTCCTAAAAATCTCTTAAAAATCCACGTTTTATGGCCACAGTGGGTGCTCCTAAAAATCTTTAAGAAATCTACATTTTGTGGCCATAGTGGGTGCTCCTAAAAATCGTAATTAAATTTATGTTTTGTGTCCATAGTGGGCGCTCCTAAAAATCCTTAAAAAATCACGTTTTGTGTCCACTATGCTCCTAAAAATCTTAAAAAAATCCACGTTTTGTGGCCATAGTGGGTGCTCCTACAAATTTTTAAAAAAAAATCCACGTTTTGTGAACGTAGTGGGTGCTCCTAAAAATCTTAAAATAAATCCACGTTTTGTGGTCATAGTGGGTGCTCCTACAAATTTTTAAAAAAATCCACGTTTTGTGGACTTAGTGGGTGCTCCTAAGAAACTTAAACAAATCCACGTTTTATGGCCATAGTGGGTGCTCCTAAAATCTTTAAAAAATCCACGTCTTATTGCCATAGTGGGTGCTCCTAAAAATCTTTAAAAAATCCACTTTTTATGGCCATATTGGGTGCTCGTAAAAATCTTTGAAAAATCCACGTTTTATGGCCATAGTGGGTGCTCCTAAAAATCTTTAAAAAATCCACGTTTTTTGGCCATAGTGGGTGCTCCTAAAAATCTTTAAAAAATTTACGTATTGTGGCCTTTGCTTGCCCCCAAATATTCCACTGTTAGCCAAGAAGATCTTCTCGAATCAACATAGAACAATAATTATCAGTTCGCGATAATCTTTTTTGTTGAGAGCAGTCGATTTTGTTGTTGTTAATTTTGCAAATGAATATCCCAACGAAAATGATATAATTTGCTTTTAGACATTGCATATGTATCTTCTCCAAGAATTCAAGAAGGCGGGAGATGGTGGTAAATTTAAATGTGTAAATCTCCGACATTCTTGCAATATTTAATTCACTAGGATTGCTTGCTGCTTCCTTCTACTCCAAACAGAAAAATACAAAAACAAAGAATTGCACAGAAGTCAGTTTGTAGTGCTGTTTGTGCAACATTAAATTGCGCAGTTAAGCGAGTTGTGAGCCAGCGAGCGGAAAGTGCGCATGCGCAAAATATACAATTTCAAGTTATGTTGCAGTTCATAGCGATATATGATCATGTTTTTGCTGTATGTTGTTGATATGTTGCGGTAATCGCTTGCCTGTTTTGTTGTTGTTGTTGCGGTCGATGTTTGGTTGTTCTTTGTTAATGCATAATGAATTAAAACTTTTTTAGACAATCAGACGCCAATTGCACGTTTTAGTTGTTTTGTTGCTTTTGGAATTGTACCTTGCATTCGCGTACGATCATACGTACGTTGTTTGCTGTTTTACAAAAGGAGTCAGCCAGCCACCAGGCCAGCCAGGCAGGCAACTGGCAAGCAAATAAAAATTGTAGAAAAAAAAAACAAAAAAATTAATTGAAATTTTTCCCTCAACCACAACATGCGGCTGTTGTGTAGCTTTCGGTTTTGTGAAATTCATAGACACAACAAACAGCAACAACACATGTCTTGTAAAATCATGTTTGCTGTTACTGTTACTGCCGCTGTCCCATTGTCGTTACTGACTGCCAAAATGTTTGTTGCACAGACATTCTGGTGGTTGGCTGGTTGGATAGCCTGGTTGATGGTGATGGTAGCCCATTATTACCCATCTTATTGCTCGCTCGCAACCGGTTACATTTATTGTTTGCAATGCTCAGTTCTTTGTTGCCGGAATGGCTATACCATACATACAGCTTATGGAGGATATTGAAGCCTAGATTAACACCGAAGATCTACTGTAAATTGCATCATTTGCTTAGCTGATGTTGATGTTAAAAGCCTCATTTAACTTATTTTTTTGTTTTCTTTTCTACATTCTGTTGTAATTCACTTTTCATGAGCGCTTGAGATGAGAATGTGACTGGAAACATTAACAGCAGCAACAACAACATCACCACATTTTCCTGCAAAACCTGTAACCTATGTGTAAATTCATTCCATTCGTCCATTGTTCTATGCCAAGGGGCCATGTTCTGATCAGTAGTCGTCGCAGTAGTAAAAATACATTCCAAAGGGACAACAAACAAACAGCCAACCAACAAGTCGATGTAACAATTCAACCCGCTGGAATGTTTATTTCTGTGACAATTGCGGATTTCTTGTTTTCTGTCCGAACTCCGAACTGAACATGAATTCATTTACATTAAAAAGTATTTTAATTTAATGATGTGGTGTGTACGCCGCTAGGAGTGTGAGGATAGTTTTTTTTTTCGAGGAACAGGTGAAGAATTTCAAGAGATTTTTTTAAATAAACATTTATAATTTTGGTGGCGAGGAAGCGATGAGCTCTGGAAATCTTAAATGGCCAAAAAACGTGTATTTTTTAAGATTTTTAGGAGCACCCACTACGACCACAAAACTTGGATTGTTTAAAGATTTTTAGTAGCACCCACTATATCCATAAAACGTGGATTGTTTAAAGATTTTTAAGAGCACCAATTATGACTACAAAACGTGGACTTTTTAAAGATTTTTAGGAGCACCCACTGTGACCACAAAACGTGGATTTTTTAAAGATTTTTAGGAGCACCCACTGTGACCACAAAACGTGGATTTTTTAAAGATTTTTAGGAGCACCCACTGTGACCATAAAACGTGGATTTTTTAAAGATTTTTAGGAGCACCCACTGTGACCACAAAACGTGGATTTTTTAAAGATTTTTAGGAGCACCCACTGTGACCACAAAACGTGGATTTTTTAAAGATTTTTAGGAGCAACCACTCTGACCACAAATCCTGGAGTTTTTAAAGATTTTATAGGGCCCCCAAAAACCACAAAGGGCTGATTTTTTAAAAAATGTGAGGAGCACCCACTATTTCCACAAATGGTGTTTTTTTTAGAGATTTGTTGAAGAAAATGATTGGTAAGCGTTGAGGGAATTTACCAAACACCGCTTCAGAGAACTGTCTATTCCCTCAGATCCTCGGGTAGCTGAGAGAATATTGTAGAACATTGTGACGGCTGCAAGTGGTCGCTATATACTGCAGCTGGTCGAATATCCACAATCATTCTGTAGGCACTACTCCTCCCCATGTTGATAAGATTTTCCTCAGTTGCCCAACACTAGCATGGATTGCGGAAAATGCAAGGTACCACCACAGCAGAATAGGTTATTTCGACAGATATTAGTCGAAGACTGTACCAGAACAGTTCGTGCTACCAAAACCTTCGATACCGTCAATCATTCTATTTGCACAAAATCGGACAAATCGGATCTTAAATCATTGAGTTCAAAAGGTCCCGGTAGTGTTCTTTTTTCTGGACTTTTTCACGAAAAAATATACGTCATTGTTCATGAGCCTTGGAGGTAGCTTTTATTGAGTAGGTGTTTGCCTTTACAGTAAAGGGTTTTTTCTCCTTGGCAGGCGTTGCGAAATCGATTATATGCCATCTTATCCGTTATTTTTTCAAACAGGGACGCATGGGCTGAGGACATATATCCTCTGGACGATCTTGCAATATACACAGACAGTTCAAAGGTGGAAGAAAGCACTGGTGCTGGCGTCTACTTCGAGAACCCACTAATTATATACGTATACAAGCTTGACGATAGCTGCAGCGTCGTTGAGGCGGAGATTTTTGCTATCAGGAAAGCAGCGGAACTGGTAACAAAGCTTAAAAGTAGTCTTGTAGGACAGGTAGCTATATATTTCGATAGTCAAGCGGCTCTCAAGGTTCTCAAGTCATGGGCCATTAACTCACGTAAAGCTATGTTGGGTTCCGGGTCATAGTAACATAATGAGAAACGAGGTAGCAGATGAACTAGCTCGAGGTGGCTCTAAGTCTATCGACATTCCAGTTAATGAAACTTTCCCGGCCTACAATATGCTACAACATTGGCAAACTTTTTGAGATCTTTAACGAGAGTGCACATCAAAGTTGGCTCTTGGAATCTGGTTGCAGGACACCCAAGGCAATCTGGTCTGTGGTCTCTCGTCGTAGAACGACCTCCTCTCTTACTTGATAAGTTAGGGATGAATATCGCGGTGGCATTTATAACAGGTCACTGCAGAGTGATATCTCTAACTTCGAAATGGGATGACAGTTGCATTGACTGCTGCAGACTATGTGAAGATGCAGAAAGGACCGAGCCTGACGAACATCTACTCTACAGGTGTCCCTTGTTGCAAACAAGAAGACACCGAACACTGTGGGTAGGTATGAGATAGATACTCTGACCTTCCTATATAATATAGATACCATTGTCCTACTCAACTTTGCCAAGCAACTATCGTGGCTTGGCAAAGGTCCCTAACTAACATAATTCTCTTATGTTCCTATTTACTTCCAGTATAGCAATTGGCCAACGACATACATCTTCATCAACCCTATCATCATCTTACCACACCATCAACCCTTTATCTTTACCTAATCTGCAACTGTAACTCATCATCATCTTATTACACCATTATCTACAAATCTTTACATCATCTTCATCGTCTTTAACACTCTCCCATAATCTTCTTTACATCTTTACATGATCTTCAACCCATCTAACTTGCCTAGTATGAACACAATGGACCAACGGCCTCCGAGTGAAGCAGTCACCTATAGTATTAGATGGCTGTGAACCCTTAAACCTAACCTAACCTATTTCGAACTTCCTGGTGGACTTGAGGTTCTGATGTAAAAACACTTCCTTCTTTGAGTGCAAATTCTGGTCTCTTCCAATGCCTTTTTCATAATGCTTGATATCTCTGACATCTTTAGCATTACTGTCAATAGAGACATTGGCCGCTGTAAGGCCATCCTTTGATTGGTCAGTAGTAGTCAAAATTTCTGTTACATCTTCTGAAGACTTTTTTCGGGTTAGTCCATTTCCCCAATTCACATTACTTTCGTTTACCTTAATCGACTTGGGCGAAATAACAACAACAATTTTAAATGGAAGGTGCTTACACCTCGGAAGTTTTTGCGGATTCTGAAACTACAATGTTTATAGACGAGAAAAATCAAAAAACCAAAAAACCAAAAAAAAATCAATAAAAAGCGGTTTAAGTTGACATTTTTATGGGTGGTTTAGGTTTTCACGATTTTGCTTAGAAACCGCAGGTCCTATCAAAATGGGACTGAAGAAAATGTTGTAGCTATGAAAATTCTCTACAAGAATGACCCGTATGGTATTCTCGTCCGTTTTACTGTTTTTGAGATATAGAAGTTCATATTGGGACAATTCAAATTCAATTCAATTCTGTATCGTCCACTTATAAAACAATGACATGACTACAATTTCCCAACTTAGGAGAACCAAACTAGGAGAAATTGCATAAGCCAGTCTTGTAGAGAATTTTCACAGCTATAAGATTTTCCCAGGTCCCATGCCGATAAGACTTGCCGTATTCAAGCAAAATCGCGAAACCCTAACAAAAAAAAACTAAAAATGTAAACTGAGCTTCTTTATCTCACAAATGGTACAGCCTGAGAACAAATCATAAATGTCAATCCTGTAGAGAATTTTCACAGCTACAACATTTTCTTTAGCTCCATTACGATTGGACTTGCGGTTTCCAAGCAAAGTCGTGAACATTTTCTTTAGCTCCATTACGATTGGACTTGCGGTTTCCAAGCAAAGTCGTGAAAACCTAAAAAACACCAACTTAAATCGCGATTTATTTAAAAAGCGCTCCGGCGATTTTTTGTTTTTTGATTTTTCTCATCTATGGACATTGTAGTTTCAGAATCCGCAAAAACCTCCAAGGTGTGAGCTCCTTCCATTTAAAATTGTTTCAAGAGCACCGTGAGTAGTGTTCAACTTACCCTCGGTCAATGTCAGACTGATTACATGTCGTCTGAGGGGATGTCCCGATTCTGCTCTTCTGGTGGAGGCCTGTCCAGTTGGTCGAGGAATATCCTTAAATTATCCTCAATAGTCCTAAGAGTGGCAGATCCCCTCACCCATAACTTCGATCTGTCACTGTTATCGCACTTCTTGTAAGGTGGCCTCACATCGGCAGTTTTGATGGGTTATTATCCCAGTGCCTATACCTAAGTTTCGGCGTTAGCAGAAAATCTAGTTAATTGTGCGTAACGACTAAGATTCTCTAGAACCCTTTTGAAAAGTAATTTCTATCACCTCTACTGACGTTTTTTTGTATTTTTCGAAGTGTAGCACAATCTATTTTTACCGACAATTTGTTGACAAGCCTTTAGAGTGACTGGGAGAACATACTGAATAAAATGCAAGCTCGATAATTGGGTAAGGCTATCACATTTGAAACATTTATGTGTGTCCGAATCTCTATGATCGATTTAATTATTATTGCATATAGCAAAAACTTTTCTTCCCTCCAAAAAAGTATCAGGATCGGTGGAATAAGCCGATGTTCTGTAGAATGATCTCTGTTCCTGTAAATCTTTTAAAGCAACGTCATGATTATTTTTGTTCAAAACTTCCTAGGAATTTATAAATATCGTCTATTTTCCCTATTTTTCCATTTTACAAATGTTCCATCCTTCCAAAACCACATAACGTTATGTATCGTCATTACATCGCTTTGATTAGCAATAAAAATGAAATGCCAGTTCAGCTAAATTACGAAGTTGAAACCGCGACTGGACATGGATTGGATATGAAATACAAAAAATTGATAGATTGAAATGAAATGTGTGCGCATGCCCATTATGTCTTTGAACATGAAATGATATTTTACTTGAGAGCAATTAAAACAACAACATTAAATAAATAAAAACAACAGCAACAACAGCACTGTGATTGGTCATACGCATCGTAATGCAAAAGATTTTATTGATTGTCAGCTGTAATGAAGCAACAAATAAACCAAATGACAACATACACAGAAACAAACGAACATGAACGTTGATAGTAGAAAAATTTGCCTGTTGGCTGATTTGCAACATAGCGAACGAACGAACGAAATAAAAAGCACAGTTATTGTAGGTTTTGTTGACCAGTCAATTTTATTTATATCTTTTAGATTTGTGTTTTTTTAGTAATAAAAATAAATAAAATTTTATGGCACCACAACAACATTAAAATGAAAACAGGGAAGTGCAATAAAGAATAATGTGAGTGAGTTGTGAGGCAGGGTGATCCTGTTTGAGTGAAGAATGTGATTGAAGAAATTAAATACTTTAGGAAAATTCATATAAAATCATCCGCAAAGCATCGATGAAATGTAACGGGTGGGTCGATTGGGTCGTTTCAGGGAAAAATTTAATTTAATTATTATTTTTATATATTAAAAATTTTATTTTATATTTATTATTTCATATTTTTTATATTTTATATTTTATTGTTTTTATATTTGATGTTTTATATTTTATGGGTGACGTAGGGGGTGAAAGATACCAAGTAACGGTCCTGACCGGCTTTAACATGGCAAAGTCCAAGATTTATCTTGGTCCCTCTTTCATCTCAAGTGGACACTCACCACCCCATGGTGTCACCTGGGGTAGCTGCCTTTAACACCCGTTAAAGATAGTGAGCTAAAATGTGCCGCGCGTTCACCCATAAGAACGTTAAACACTTGGGTTTGGGCGCCGGGTTAATAACCGTCCTCTAGAAAAAAGCAGCCTACTATGAAAAAACCAAAGAAAAGCAGTAAGGAAAGGATCAACGTCGGGCGGGGCCGACTATATGATACCCTACACCACTGTGAATATGTAAAATATAAATCGGAGCTATATCCAGATCTTAACCGATTTTTATATAATTTGGCACATTTATTTCCAGACCGAATTCAGACACACATTCCAAATATCATTGAAATCGGACTTATATAGCGTGTTTGGAGCAGCAAATACGCGAGATCAGCCGAAAATATATATGGTTGCTATATCCAAATCTGAACCGATTTCGATATAATTAGGCTAATTTATTTCTATACTGAATTAAGTCACACATTTCAAATTTCATCGAAATCGGAAATATATAGCGTGTTTGGTACAGAAAATACGTGAAATCGGCCGAAAATATATATGGGAGCTATATCCAAATCTGAACCGATTTGGCACCCTTATTTCTAGACCGAATTCAGTCAAACATTCCAAATTTCATCAAAATCGGACGTATATAGCGTGTTTGGTGCAGCAAATTCGTGAAATCGGGCGAACATATATATGGGAGCTATATCCAAATTTGAACCGATTTCGTAATAATTTGGCACATTTATTTCTAGACCGAATTCAGTCACACATTCCAAATTTCATTGAAATCGGACATATTTAGCGTGTGTGGTACAGAAAATACGTGAAATCGGCTGAAAATATATATGGGAGCTATATCCAAATCTGAACCGATTTCTATATAATTTAGCACATTTATTTCCAGACGGAATTCAGTCACACATTCACAATTTCATCAAAATTGGACGTATATAGCGTGTTTGGTGCAGCAAATACGTCAAATCGGGCGAAAATATATATGGGAGCTATATCCAAATCTGAACCGATTTTCACCAAAAGCAATAGCGTTCTTCCTATGGCTAAAAAAGTTGTAGTCCCCAATTTTCAGCTGAATCGGACAAAAAATGCGACCTGTACGTTGCGAACAAAAATACATGGACAGACGGACAGACAGACGGACGGACATGCATAAATCGACTCAGAAAGTGATTATATGTATATCCCCAAAAGGAAGTATGGGTCTATTTCGTTTCCTTTTGTATGTTACATACAAATGCACAAAGACATAATACCCCTTACCACATAGTGGTGTAGGGTATAAAAAACAAGTCCCCCTAAATTTGGCGCAGACGTTTTAAGGGTTATGATCTGAGAATCTGCACCTGGAATGTTCGCACTCTTTATAGAGAAGGTGCAGTTTACGCGCTGGCAGATGTACTTGAAAAGTACAAGGCCTACATTACTGCCATACAGGAAATACGATGGATTGGGAAAGGCGTCACAACAACACCTAAAGGTGACGCACTGTACTATAGCTGCCATGACATAAGGCATGAGTTTGGTTGCGGATTTGTAGTTGGTCGGAGGTTAAAACATCTGGTCTCCAGCTTCAACCCAGTGAATGAAAGACTCGCTGCAATTCGATTAAAAGGAAAATTCCTCAACATCAGCTTTATTTGCGCTCATGCTCCCACTGAAGACAAGGACGAACTGACCAAAGATATATTTTATGAGCGCTTAGAAGAAATGACCGTTGCCCTGTCCATAATATTAAAATTATACTAGGCGATTTTAATGCAAAAATTGGAAGGGAGAATATCTATGGCCCAACTGTCGGGAAATTCAGTCTCCACAGCGAAACATCTGACAATGGTATGAGGCCGATAGGCTTTACAGCTGCAAAAAACATGTTAGTTAGCAGCACCAGATTTCAGGATCTCGACATTCATAAGGGCACCTGGCTGTCGCCAGATCAAAGAACAAGAAATCAAATTGATCACGTTGTGATAGATGGAAGACATGCATCGAGCGTATTGGATGTACGATCGTTCCGAGGTGCAAACATAGACTCGGACCACTACCTTGTTGTGGCATAGGTACGTACCAGATTAAACGTAGCAAACAAAGTGCGAACAGACACAAAACGGAAGTTGGGCATCGGTAAGCTGCAATCACAACAGATAGCGACAGCATATTCCACTTAACTGGCCCAACTGCTTAATCAAAGCACTCCTCGTCCCGATAACATATCAGGACAATGGCAAAACATTGCCCACTCCATGCAAACAGCCGCAAAATCCATACTTGGATACCAGAGATCTCCACCAAGGAATCCATGGTATGATCAAGAGTATCGTGCTGCTACCGAAGAGAAAAATGCGCCATATAGCGCACGAGAGACATATCGGGAGAAAAGGAGAGAGGAAAAACGTCTTTTCCGCAGGAAAAAAAGAGAACTGGAAAAGCGGGAGTGCGAAAAAATCGAAAAGTACAGGAACCAGAATAAAGTTCGAAAATTCTATCAAATAGTGAAACATCAAACTAATGGCCTTGGAACTGGCACATCCTCCTGTAGAGACCAGCAAGGTAATCTGGTAACTGATGCAGATAGTGTGCTAAGGATATGGAAAGAACATTTTTCCAAACTATTGGTATCCAATAGTAGCGAAGTCGACGAAGATACCACACATCCAATCCCAGAAGATGGTATTGAATGTAAACCTGCTAGCCAAGATGAGGTAAAGACAGCAATAAATCGGCTGAAGAATAATAAGGCAGCAGGAGCCGATGGCTTACCAGCAGAGCTGTCCAAAATCGGAGGCGACACGCTGATAAGGTGTATTCAGTTAGCACCATCTGGCAGGAAGAAAGAGATCTTTCGGTCGGCGCTCAGTGAGCTATTGAACTATAATGAACTATATCGACTGATCTAGTTCATTTGTGAACTATACAACTCTACACTCAACTGGCCCAATTGCTTAATCAAAACACTCCCCGTTCCGATAACATATCAGGGCAATGGCAAAATATTGCCCACTCTATGCAATCAGCCGCAAAATCAGTACTTGGATACCAGACACCTCCACTAAGGAATCCTTGGTATGATCTGTAGTGTCTTGCTGCTACCGAAGAGAAAAATGCGCCATATATGGCTACTTTAAAATCAGTAGCAACGCGTAGCGCACGAGAGAGATATCGTGAGCAACGGAGAGAGGAGAAACGTCTTTACAGCAGGAAAAAGAGAGAGATGGAAAAGCGGGAGTGTGAAAAAATCGAGATGTACAGGAACCAGAATGAAGTCCGAAAATTCTACCAAAGAGTGAAGCATCAAACTAATGAGTTTGGCACTGGAACGTCCTCCTGTAGAGACCAGCAAGGTAATTTGGTAACTAATACAGATAGTGTGCTCAGGATATGGAAAGAGCTTTTTCCAAACTGTTGGTATCCAATAGCAGGGAAGACGACAAGGATACCACAGATCCAATCCCAGAAGATGGTATTGAATGTATACCTGCTACCTAAGATGAGGTAAATACAGCAATAAATCGGCTGAAGAATAATAAGGCAGCAGGAGCCGATGGCTTACCAGGCGAGCTGTTCAAAATCGGAGGCGACACGCTGATAAGGTGTATTCAGTTAGCACCATCTGGCAGGAAGAACGAGTACCCGACGATTGGAACCTGAGTATCCTGTGCCCCGTCCACAAGAAAGGAGATAATACTGTATGCTCTAACTATAGGGTCTAACTATAAGTCTACTCCTTATTGCCTACAAGATCGTGTCAGGGATATTGTGCGAACGACTAAAGCATATGGTCAACGAGATAACTGGGCCATACCAATTCGGCTTTAGACCTGGTAAGTCCACCAGTGACCAGATATTTACCCAATAGATGCAGATCGACACCTACCACCTTTTTGTCGATTATAAAGCAGCCTTCGACAGCCCGCAGCGTTCAAAGGTATTCCAAGCCATGTCTGAATTTGGTATCCACGCAACGCTCATTCGGCTTTGTAAAATGACTTTAACTGACACAAGATCTTCAGTTAAAATAGGAAACAACCTCTCCGAAGAGTTTTGTACCAAAAGAGGTTTCAGGCAAGGTGACAGCCTTTCGTGTGATCTTTTCAACAAAAGGTTATACGATAGACAAATGTCAAAAGAAGTGGCACAATCTACACCAATAGCCACATGTTACTTGCGTAATGTGATGATATAGACATAGTAGGACGATCAGTAAAATAAGTAACTGATACCTTTGTGTAGATCGAAAGAGAATCTGCTAAAGCGGGACTGGCGGTAAACGGTGAGAAGACCAAGTTGATGGTGTCGACGCGCAATGCTTCCATTGAGCTCGGACCAACTGTGGAAGTTGGTTCCTATAATTTTGAGGTAGTAAAAGACTTCGTCTATCTCGGCACCTCCGTAAACACAACAAACGACATCAGTTGTGAAATAATAAGAAGAATTGTATTAGCCAACAGATGGTACTTCGGTTTAAGTAAGCACTTTAAAAACAAAGCCACATCTCGTCAAACAAAAATAACGCTCTACAAAACAATGATACTACCCGTGCTGATGTATGGCTCCGAAGCCTGGGTACTTGCGCAAGCAGACATGGCAGTGCTTGGTGTGTTTGAGAGAAAAATTCTTCGAAAGATCTACGGACCAATCTGCGTTGACGGTGAATATCGACGTCGCATGAACCACGAGCTGTATCTGCTATACAACGACATCAATATAGTTAAACGTATTGAGCTGCAACGATTGCGTTGGCTTGGCCATATCATAAGAATGAGCGAAGATGGACCCGCTAAAAAGGCGTATAAATACGGACCGCTTGGCGGTGCACGCAGAATTGGGAGGCCAACGAATAGATGGCGCAAACAAGTGGATGAAGAGATGAAAAGGCGCTGTATTTCAGAAAGCGAAGCAATAAACAGAAATAAATGGAGATCTTTTCTTAGTTCGGCCTATGGAACAAACGTTCTGTAATGGTAAGTAAATAAGTTTTATATTTTATATCTAATATTTTATATTTGATGTTTTTTTTATTTTATTTTATATTATATATTTTATATTTGATGTTTTATATTTTTATTTTATATCTTATATTTTATATTTATATTTTACATTATATATTTTATAACTTGTATTTTATATTGATGTAAAAATAGTTTCTGGAGGAACCACTCTAACAAACATCTATTCCGCACCAGCTGCCATCTAAAATCAAATCAAATGTCTAAGCATGCGCAAATCGTATGCTCTCACAAATTGTTACTGCTATTGCGGCGATGTGTCAACGATTGCAAGTAACAATGTTTTGTTGTTTTCGTTGTATTGTTTTTGTGTTGGATACATTTTGAAATTTAACAAACAACTCTCATACCTGTATGCCTCAAAAAATCTACTGCACACAACAAATATCGACAACGGCTGTCACATGGCAGATGTTGTTGTCGCCGTTGTCATTTGGTGGCCATAAAAACAAACATTCAAATTGTACAAAAATTGCACATCTGAAGCAAAGTTAGCGAAATCAACATTGTCACGTTATATTCATGTAATTTTAATTAAAATCGAAAATTGTAAATAAAACAAAAATGATTTATTAGTGAATTAGGCAACAACACAAAGAAAAAGAATAGGTTAAGTGCCAAAAATTGCAATAAAGGGGTATTGCATGTTAGGGATATGTCTTGAAATCCTCTAAGCTAAGCAAAAAAATTCTTTAAATGTTTTAACCTTTAATTTGTAGCATTTTTTCTGTTTCTTCTGTTGGCACATTCCAATCAACTAAACAAAAGACTTAAGACACAAACTTTTCATTTTGAAAACCATGCCGTCTAGCAGTGGAAAAACACAGCTGAAAATCAAACAAAAAAAAAACTCAATCAAACAAAAAATAACAACAAATCATGTTTCGTTAGTAGCGCTGTCACATGGACTTGTCGTCTACATACCCTTCACTTAATCAATTGCTTGCCAGACTTTGTGTGATTTTCCACGGTTGTCTATTTAAAATAGCAACAGTCATTGAGGGAAATATACACGGCTGCTGCTGCCGCTGCTGTTGTTGACTGCTCTGATTCGGACCAACTTGCCATCGCTCACAAATAAAAACGAAACATTTGGCACAAAATGTGACAACTGTTATTTGTTAAATGAAATTTATGATAAACCCAACAAAAGCAACAACAAACCAGAAAACAGGGTAAGTTGTTGCCTAGACAGTGCTTAGAAATTAAAATTGTGTTTTTTGGATTTTTTTCTAAAATTAATTTTATTTTTTTATACAAATCGAATAAAAGTTAGACATTTTTTTCTAACGAACAATTTAATTTTCTAAATTATTGATCACTGCTTAAACATTTAATGGATGTTGTATTGTATTGAGTAGTGTTGCATACTTTTGGGCATATGGTTTAAAATATTGTTTATATCATATCAGGAATATCTCTTAAAAGCCCAAAGAGGTAAGGAATTAAAATCAAAATAGTTTTTTTAATACTTTTTAAAGAGAACAGACCAAGTATTGTTTCCTATAAAAAATACATGGTATAGTGGAGTGTTCAAATTTATTTGACAATCTCCAACCACTGTGATCCGTTCATCCATCCAACCAACCATCAGTTATGAAAATATTTGTATAATAAAACGTGTGTGCCCCACAATTTTCATAAAACTTCAAATTGATTTGACAACTGATTGCAACTGTATCTAATCTTGGAGTAAATAGAAAAAAAAAACTGAACAAAAACAGACATGCTATAGACAGAAAGACAGACGACTGGATATTGAATTGAATACTCGTATGCGAATGTGAATATATAATTATATGTGTACAAATATTTATGTATATATGTTACGGGTTCAACACAACTCTCTTTTAATGTTACTTTGTTTTTTTTTTCGTTTTTCTTTTAGGCCGACAAGTTTTTGTTTTGAAATGATTTGATTTTTGCGTTTGTGCCGTATGCAGTTTACAACAGATATGCACTTCATTTCAGCTAAGTAAGCGATTTGATTTTGATTTTTTTGTTTTTGTTTTTTTTTTTTTTTTGTTAAACAAGTTTTTATTCTGATTTGATTGCGCTACAATGATGTAACTTGGGAGGTTTCATATTAGGTCCATAATATGGGACCTACAGTTTATCGCCGAGTCCGAACGGCGTGTCTAAGACACCACTTTTGTAGAGAGGTTTTTCATGGCTGAAATACTCCGGAAATGTCGCCAACATTACTGAGGGGTATTTTGCCACCGTTGAAAAGTGTTTTGATGTTGCCTGGCCGGGGAATCGAACCCACGACCTTATGTGTGCCAGGCGGGTTGCACCACGGTGGCACCCAAAGGATAGTTATATTGAAGGATAGTAATATTGATATGAAAATTGTATCCTTCTGTACATACACATACTTACTTACTTAGCTGGTCCATTACAGAACATTTGTTCCATAGACCGAACTAAGAGAAGATCTCCAATTCTCTCTGTTTAGTGCTTCGCTTTCTAGAATACCGCGCCTTGTCATCTCTTCATCCACTTGTTTGCGCCATCTATTCTTTGGCCTGCCAATTCTGCGTGCACCGCCATGTGGCACTCGCTGCATCTCGATACGTTTAACTATATTGATGTCGTTGTATAGCAGATACAGCTCGTGGTTCATGCGACGTCGATATTCACCGTCAACGCAGAATGGTCCGTTGATCTTTCAAAGAATTTTTCTCTCAAACACACCAAGCACTGTCATGTCTGCTTGCGCAAGTACCCAGGCTTCGGAACCATACATCAGCACAGGTAGTATCAGTGTTTTGTAGAGCGTTATTTTTGTTTGACGAGATGTTGCTTTGTTTTTAAACTGCTTACATAAACCAAAGTAGCATCTGTTGGCCAATACAATTCTTCTTTTTATACACTCAGCCTTTAGGCTAGAAAGGTATATGGGCAATGTTACTGAAAATTTAACATCGTTGATCGTTGGATAAAATTAAATATTTTTAGACTTGGCAAAAAATATTGGCCTTAAAAGTTGATTTGCGTGGAAGCTGTGGCTATATTTATGTTAAAAATGGGTAAAAATGGGTTGAAGCCAACGTGTCTTTTTTTGTTTTCTCTTGATTTGTGAATAAACCAAACTTTTTCCGATTTTCTTGTCAAAGTGAAAGTTGAAGCCAACTAAATAAGGATCATCCCATCAATGTATAACTTTTCAAAATTTGATCTGCGTCTACCATTAAATTATGCTGACATTTTGAAGCCAGATTTTAAGTGTTTTTTTTGAAAATTTCTTACAATTTCGTTCCGCAAACAGATTTTTCAAAAAATCATATATAGGAATGAAGAACTCACGATTCTGATTTATTTGATATATGTGTCGTGAATGAAAATTTTGCGCGAACAAATTTCTAAAAATCATATATTTCGGGTCTAATTTGTACAATTGGCATTCGATTTACTCGTGCATGATTGCAAATTTTGAATTTTTACGTTGCGGATCTAATAAATCATTACTCGTTAAAATCCCTCTACTAAAACGCGAGATAGGAGAAATTCCAAGGTAGGAAAATCACCTAATATTGTTGTTGAAAATACCGCGTATTTTATCGCGCATTCTGTCGGCCGGTTGCACTGCTATGAAAAAAACTAGTGCAGCATCTTCCTTTTTGCGGAAACCAAAAATTTGTTTTTTGTAACACAAATATGTGCTTATTTTGGCTATAATATCCTAACTACTATCCCGATGATTATAAGTTTGGTGTCATTTGATTCCCCGTGGAGTCTTTATTTAAAACTGTTATTTTTTTGTAATTTTTGGCGGGTAAATGGACATTTATTTTCAAAAAAATCGGATTACATTTAAAATTTTGTCAATTTTTTGTAAATACCGCGAATGCTGAGTAACATTTTACAAATATAATACAATTATATACAATAATGACGTCACTTCGTGATAACTTTTTAGTGACAATTGTACTCAATAAAATAATTAGCGGTTTTATAATAATTTTTTCTTAAAAGCAGAAATAAAACCGCGATAACATTTGTCCGCAACGACCAAAAATTTGCTCGCGAGCGGGTTTGTACTGGGGAATTTTTATACCCTCAGCCTTTAGGCTAAAGAGGGTATTTACACTTTGATACGACCAAAAATGTGCCTCATCGAAATGATGACTTTAGACCCCAAGTATGTTTGTACGATATCCGTTTCAGACAATTTTGAGTAGATCTAGCAATGTCCGTCCGTCTGTCTGGCTGGCTGGTGCGCACGGTAACTCTCCAATGGATCAATCGATTCGGTTCTAATTTTGGGTATCGAAATATTTTGTCCAGATTCGATTTAAGTTCGAAGATGGGCTATATCGGTCCACTCCTTCAGGTACCTCCCCCACAAATGTTCAAAAATTGTCGCAAAACTTGTGCGCAAGATAACTCTTGTAGGGAATAAGCGATTTGGTCCATACTTTACATATCGTGTAATTTCTACCAAACTTAGATGAGGTTTCAATATGAACTCAATCGGCCCACTCCTTCGCGTACCTCCCACACAAAATTTCGGAAAAGTTCAGTTTAGGACCTGGTCTCGAATCGCCTTGGTTTTTGTTGTAACATCTTGTATTCACTGTCCCCTATACGAAGGTACAAGTTTCCTCAGGGGCAAGTCCATACTTCCTGAAAAAATAGCCTGAAAGTTGAAAAACAAACCGTATGACACCATGTTTATGGGTGGAAGCGTAAGATAATTCTCGAACGGAAATGCCGGTTCCGGCCAAAATTTGGCCTTCGTAATATTGTTTCCAAACTTAGTTTAAGTTCGTAGATAAGCCATATCCGTCCACTCCTTCAGGTACCTACCCCACAAAAGTTCAAAAATATTCGGAAAAATTTTGCGCACGATAACTCTTGATGGGAGTGACCGATTTGGTCCATACTTTACACATTCTCATAATATCTACCAGATATAGATCAGGTTCGAATATTAACTATATTTGTCCACTCCATCCCGTACTTCCCACACAAAATTTTGGATAAGTTCACTTTAAGACCTGCTATTTAATCACTTTGATTTTTGTTGACGCAACTTACATTCGCTGCCTCAATTACGATGGTAAAAGTTATTTGAGGGGCAAGTCCATACTTCTTGAGAAAACAGCCCGAAGGGTGTAAAAACCCCCTATGGCACCCTCATGGTCTATGTCGGTCCATTCCTTTAAGTACCTTTTCCGCAAATTTTTTGAACTTTAATCCTAATCAACATTTTTGTCGATTCATACGACCAAAATTTTGAAACCCCCTAAAGTTTTTTGTGAAAAAAGTGTTTCAATGTGCACGGGCTGAGGGTATATCTCTGTCGGCAAAGCCGACTGATACTTTTTTACTTGTTTCTTAACATATATACCAAAAATCGTTAACGTAGCGCGAAAAAAATATTAAATTTTTTGGAAATGGAATATGAAATAATTGGCAACATTTCCCATACACACTTTCATACGGACAAAATGTGCGTCATCGAAATAATGGTTTTAGACCCAAGTATGTTTGGACGAAATGTGTTTCAGACAATTTGGAGTTGATTTAGCAATGCCCGTCTGTATGCCTGACTGGTGCGAACGATAACTCAATGGATGAACGATTCGGTTCAAATTTTGGCTTTCGTAATATTTTGTCCAAACTTAGTTTAAGTTCGAAGATGAGCTATATCGGTCCACTCCTTCCTGTACCTCCCCCACAAAAGTTCAAAAATGTTCGGAAAATTTGTGGGTATGATAACTCTTGAAGTGAGTAACCGATTTGGTCCATAATACCAGACTTAAATGAGATTCCAATATAGACTCATTCGGCCCACTCCTTCGGGTACCTCCCACACAAAATTTCGGATATGTTCAGTTTAGGACCTGCTCTCGAATCGCTTTGATTTTTATTGCAACAACTTGTTTTCACTTCCCCCCATACGATGGAACAAGTTTCATCAGGGGAAAGTCCATACTTCCTGATTAAATGGCCGGAAAGGTGCAAAAAGCCCCTATTACACCTTGTGTAGTGGTTGGAGTGCAAGATAACTCTCGAACGGAAATGCCGATTCGGTCCAAAATTTGGCCTTCGTCATATTTTATCAAAACATAGTTTAAATTCGAAAATGGGCTATATCGGTCCACTCCTTCAGGTACCTCCCCCACAAAACTTCATAAATGTTCGGAAAAATTGTGCGCACGATAACTCTTGAAGGGAGAGGCCGATGTAATCTATAATTTGCACATCCTAATATATCTACCAGATATAGATCACGTTCGAATATGGACTATATTTGTCTACTCCTTCTGGTACCTCTCACACAAAATTTCGGATAAGTTCACTTTAAGACCTGTTCTCGAATCACTTTGATGTTTGTTGAAGCGATTTGCATTCGCTACCTCCATTACGACGGTAAAAGCGTTTTCAGGGATAAGTCCATATTTCTTGGGAAAACAGCCCGAAAGGTGTAAAAAAACCCTATGTCACCATATGTGGCGGTCGGAGAGCACGATAACTCTCGAACTGTTCAACCGATTTGGACCAACATTTGGCCTTCGTCATATTATATCCAAAATTAGTTTCATGGGCAATACCGGTCCACAACTTTAGA
This sequence comes from Musca autumnalis, assembly GCF_047663935.1. NCBI lineage: Eukaryota > Metazoa > Arthropoda > Insecta > Diptera > Muscidae > Musca > Musca autumnalis. Next base: position 226,587,074 of record NW_027411755.1, read on the forward strand.
GAAACCTCCCCAACTTTTAAAAAAAATCACTAAAATGCTAGGACGACTTTGATCTCTTAATATTTTGTCAACATTTAGTTTAACTTCTAAAATAGCCCATATCGATCCACCCTAAGTGTACCTCCCACAAACAAGTTCAACATTTGTGTCTTAGTGCAGTTAATTCCTAATTCACATTTTTGTCGGCAAGTTTAAATGTCCAAAAAAGGCAACAAAATTCTGAAGAGACCTTAAATCCAATTGATATATCCGTAGGTGAAAGTTCACATTTACAACAAAAATAAACGATAAAAACGTTTAAATACAAGTAAGAAAAGCGTTAAGTTCGGCCGAGCCGAACTTTTTATACTCTCCACCACGAACTGTATTAAAGTAAATGGGAACAATTAGTTTCATTTATGAAAGTTTATGGAAGTACTAAGCTCTTCCTTATTCCTTGCAGGAGCAGTATATCTTTACGGATAATACTCCATTAAGAGAACCCATATGGGGTGTTATCGTTGTTCTTTCCTAAACATGGACCAATATCTACAATTTTCGAATACTCTGCCAACAATTGGAAAATACAGGCTAGACTTAAAACAGCACGGAGAAAAAAAGGCCCCTCTATCATACACTCCACGCCAATAGAATAGAACACCTAAATTTAAGTCAATGTTAGCTTATTTATCCCGAAGCGAATGAATCTACGTTTCTAATCCTGTAGGGATTTAAAATCGATAATGTTCCATATCAAACATAGAACAAATTATGTTTCTAGCTCTTCACGAAATGATTTCCTGATCATTTTTCCGATAGTACTATAAAAAATAGGCATTTATTTTTGATCATCAGGATAGAACAGTCATTTTTCTTTCAGTCGATAAAGCAGGGCTTTCTAATAACTTTTCACCAAAAAAAAAGAAATATAAATAATACCACGGACCCCGAAATAACAGCGTGAAAGGGCTTAAATTGACAGTTAATTGAAACATCTCGGAATATCAATAGGAGTTGCGCAGTTATGTCATATTTCTTCAGAATAAGAAATAATTTTCAAAATAATTATGAAAAACGTCAAAATTTCTTATAACACACAACCCTAGGATTTATAGTCGGACACACACACTGTACCACCGTCTTCATTACTTAGTGAGGAGTAAAGTAAGTAGGTTTGCCTTGTAAATTTCTTAAGAAGTAACCCATTACTTTTCAGATTACTTGTAATGCGAAAAGAAGCTTGTTTATATTACTTTGTAATGGGTTACGTAATGACTAACGGATCTGAATTTTTGCTGGGTAGAAACATAATTTTTTCTGTGTTTGATATGGAACATTATCTACTTTAAATCCCTACAAGATTAGAAACGCAGATTCATTCGCTTCGGGATAAATAAGCTAACATTAACAAATATTTAGGTGTTCTATTCTACTGACGTGAAGCGTATGTCCCAGACATATTTTGCAGCAAACATATAATATATACTTGGGTCTTGCAAACAAATATGTGTTTGGGTTCAAACGAATATTTGTTTGGGTGTTATTACCAATGCTAAATGCGATTTCTTCTTTGTCCAATGAAATATTTCCTTTCACCTTTTTGATTCAGTTTCCAATTTCCAATTATATAATTTATTGGCCATTTAATTAAGTAAAAAGCCCATTACTTTAAGAAAACACAAAACACTGATTTATTCACTCACTTTATAGTTTTTACTCAACGACTGCCTTGGGAAAAGTCAAGAAAAAAATTCTCCCTGCTTTCTCGAAAAAAGAGCAAACAAATTCATACGATTTTTTCATTTTTCTCTTTGCTTGCTAGGTTGGTTAACTGCAACGGTGCACAATAAGAGAATGCTATTTTGGTTTTTGTATGGGAAAGAGAGTTGTTGTTAACTTTTTCGTAAAGACGCGTGCATGGCTGGTTAACTGTGAACTGTGTGTGAGTTACAGAAAAAAATGACTGCTTGTTTATGAATAAATCGCAACAGCAAAGAACAAAACACACGTGTTTGGTCGCATACCATATACCAGGTATAGGCACCAATACAATCGCATGGTTTGCGGCCTCACGCATACGACTCTCTCTCGCTCTCTCCACAAACAGCGTGTGCGTTAATGCATTGCTAAAATTAAAAATCATTGAAACAACCGACAACAGAACCTTCTTCATTGACTTCTTAACGAAGACTGAGTGGTGGTTGTTCTGTTGTTATTCTCATCAAGGGCACGTGTGCCCCTTTTTGCCGGACATTGCCATATACACCACCAAAGCAAAAACAAACTTTTTCACCCACCCGTCGTCGCTTCTACGTCTTCTATTGCACCATACACACAGCTCTTTATTATTAAATAAGCGAGAGCCCTGTTGTTACGCTCTATGACAAAAATCCCCTCTCTACCCATAAAAAATATGTTGGTACCCAAACAAATAAAATTGAGAATTGTTACAAAATATTGCAAATATATATTTGTTTGGATCCATATATACTTATGGATATTTTTTGCGAGTAAGCTTTCTGTCTTCTGGGACACAAAATTCCAATTAACAGCCATTTCGGTAGAAAAGGGTGACAAATGTGGCTTGGACCTTCACCGAAAAATTTCAGGTGGAAAGTTTTATACCCCCAACGAGGGCTAAATACCAAATGTCAGCCTTTTAGGTGTAATATTGAGGCCACAACCTTCAAAATACCGAAAACCAGGAGGTACCGTTCTAACTTATTTTCAATACCAAACGTCCTAGGTGTAATAGACACTTCTGCGAGTAAGTTTTCGATCTTCTGGGACACGAAATTTTAACTAACAACCATTTCGGTAAAAAATGTGACAAAAATCTGCAAATACATCTGAATGGGGGCTACCCTTATAGGGGATTATACCAACACGTGGACCTATACTGTCTGTCTTTTTGCAAGGTATGTTTTGCACCTGTAATAATGCTTTGTACCCCTAGCGAAGACTAATTAGCACATTTAGTTTATTCCGGTTGAATAATGTGGCTAAAACTTTTAAAATATCGAAAATCGGGAGTACCGTTCCATGGAGGCTGTATAAAACGTTGACCTGTACCGAGAAATTTCTGGAGGAAAGTTTATGACTTCTACGAAAACTAAATACTAAATTTCAGCCATTTCGATGGGATATTAAGGGCACAACCTTTAACATACTGAATATCGGCAGGTACCGCTTTATTGGGGCTATATAAAGATGTGTGTGGATCTATAGCGACGAATTTTAGGTGGAAAGTGTTATACCCCCAAAGAAGACTAAATACCAAATTTCAGCAATTTCGGTAGGATGTTGTGGCCACAATCTTCAAAATAGGGATAATCGGGAGGTACCGTTCTATGGGGGATATACGAGGACGTTGAGCTATGCTGACAAATTTCTGGTGAAAAGTCTTATACCTTCAACGAAGACTAATCACAATCACAATCTTCAAAATACCGCAAATAGGGAGGTACTGTTCTATTGGGCAATATGAAAGCGTGGACATGGACCGACAAATGTTATACTGCCAAGTTTATACCCCCAGCGAAAACTAATTACAAAATTTCAGCCTTTTCGATGCGATATTGAGGACGCAATCTTCAAAATACCGCAAATCGGGATGTACCGTTCTATGGGGTTTTGTGAAGGCATGGACCTGTACCCATAGATTTCAGGTTAAAGTTTTATAACCATAAGGAAGAATAACTACCAAATTTCAGCCAATTCGATGGGAGATTGAGGCCACAACCTTCAAAATGCCGAAAATCGGGAGGTACCGTTATATGGGTGTTATATGAAGGCATGGAACTATTTCAGATAGAAAGGTTTATACCCCCAATGAAGACTAATCACCAAATTTCAGCCTTTATATACCCCCAACGAAGACTAAGTGCCAGTTTTTAGCCTTTTCGATGGGATATTGAGACCACAATTTTCAAAATACCGCAAATCGGGAGGTACCATTCTATGGGGCTATGTGCTGCACCGATACATTTATGGTAGTATGTTTTATACAACTAAAGAAGACTACATGCCAATTTTCAGCCTTTTTGATAGGATATTGAAGCCACGTAGGGGATGGAAGATACCAAGGAACGGTCCTGACCGGTTTTAACATGGCAAAGCCCAGGATTTATCTTGGTCCCTCTTTCATCCCAAGTGGACACTGACCTCCCCGTGGTGTCACCTGGGGAACTGCCTTTAACACCCGTTAAAGGTAGTGAGCTAACATGTGCCGCGCGTTCACCCATAAGAACGTTAAAAACTTGGGTTTGGGCGTCGGGTTAGTAACCCTCCCCTAGAAAAAACAGCCTACTATGAAAAAACGAAAGAAAAGAAAAACAAACCCCTCTAAAGTTGACGAACCCCGCAAACGTTTTAAGGACCATGATCTGCGAATCTGCACCTGGAATGTTCGCACTCTTTATAGAGAAGGTGCAGTCTTCGCATTGGCAGACGTACTTGAAAAGTACAAGACCGATATTACTGCCATACAGGAAATACGATGGATTGGGAAAGGCGTCACAACAACACCTAAAGGTGACGCACTGTATTATAGCTGCCATGACGTAAAGCATGAGTTTGGTTGTGGATTCGTAGTTAGTCGGAGACTAAAACATCTTGTATCCAGCTTCACTCCAGTGAATGAAAGACTTGCTGCAATTCGAATAAAAGCTAAATTCTTCAACATCAGCTTTATTTGCGCTCATGCTCCCACTGAAGAAAAGGATGAACAGACCAAAGATATATTTTACGAGCGCTTAGAAGAAACATATGACCGTTGCCCTGCCCATGACATTAAAATCATTCTAGGCGATTTTAATGCCAAAATTGGAAAGGAGAATATCTTTGGCCCAACAGTCGGGAAATTCAGTCTCCACAGTGAAACATCTGACAATGGTATGAGACTGATAGACTTTGCAGCTGCAAAAAACATGGTAGTTAGCAGTACCAGATTTAATCATCTCGATATTCATAAGGGCACCTGGCTGTCTCCAGATCAGAAAACAAGAAACCAAATTGATCATGTTGTGATAGATGGAAGACATTCATCGAGCGTGTTGGATGTACGATCGTTCCGAGGCGCAAACATTGATTCGGAAAACTACCTTGTTGCAGCAAAGGTACGCACCCGCTTAAACGTAGCAAACAAAGTACGAACAGAGACAACACGAAAGTTAGACATCGGTAAGCTGCAATCACAACAGATAGCCACAGCATATTCCACTCAACTAGCCCAATTGCTTAATCAAAGCCCTCCTCATCCCGATAACATATCAGCGCAATGGCAAAGCATTGCCCACTCCATGCAAACAGCCGCAAAATCCATACTTGGATACCAGAGACCTCCACCAAGGAATCCATGGTATGATGAGGAGTGTCGTGCTGCCACCGAAGAGAAAAATGCGGCATATAAGGCTATTTTACAATCCGTAGCAACGCGTAGCGCACGAGAGAGATACAGGGAGAAAAGGAGAGAGGAGAAACGTCTTTTCCGCAGGAAAAAGAGAGAGATGGAAAAGCGGGAGTGTGAAAAAATCGAGATGTACAGGAGCCAGAATGAAGTCCGAAAATTCTACCAAAGAGTCAAGCATCAAACTGATGGCTTTGGTACAGGCACATCCTCCTGTAGAGACCAGCAAGGTAATTTGGTAACTGATACAGATAGTGTACTCAGGATATGGAAAGAACATTTTTCAAATCTGTTGGTATCCAATAGCAGCGAAGACGACGAAGATACCACAGTCCCAATCCCAGAAGATGGTATTGAATGTATACCGCCCAGCCAAGATGAGGTAAAGACAGCAATAAATCGGCTGAAGAATAATAAGGCAGCAGGGGCCGATGGCTTACCAGCCGAGCTGTTCAAAACCGGAGGCGACACGCTGATAAGGTGTATTCATCAGCTAGTTAGCACCATCTGGCAGGAAGAACGAGTACCCGACGATTGGAACCTGAGTATCCTGTGCCCCGTCCACAAGAAGGGAGATAAGACTGTATGCTCTAACTATAGGGGCATAAGTCTACTCCCTATTGCCTACAAGATCGTGTCAGGGATATTGTGCGAACGACTAAAGCCAATGGTCAACGAGATTATTGGACCATACCAATGCGGCTTTAGACCTGGCAAGTCCACCATTGACCAGATATTTACCCTGCGGCAAATCCTGGAGAAGACCCAAGAGATGCAGATCGACACCTACCACCTTTTTGTCGATTATAAAGCAGCCTTCGACAGTCCGCTGCGCTCAAAGGTATTCCAAGCCATGTCTGAATTTGGTATTCCCGCAAAGCTCATCCGGCTTTGTAAAATGACTTTAACTGACACGAGGTCCTCAGTTAAAATAGGAAAGAACCTCTCCGAAGAGTTTGGTACCAAAAGAGGTTTCAGACAAGGAGACAGCCTTTCGTGTGACCTCTTCAACATCCTGCTAGAAAAGGTTATACGAGAGGCAAACGTCAAAAGAAGTGGCACAATCTACACCAATAGTCACATGTTACTTGCTTATGCTGATGATATAGACATCATGGGTCGATCAGTAAAAGAAGTAACTGATACCTTTATAAAAGTCGAAGGAGAATCTGCTAAAGTGGGTCTGGCGGTAAACGGTGAGAAGACCAAGTTGATGGTGTCGACGCGCAATGCGACCATTGAGCTCGGACCGACTGTGGAAGTTGGTTCCTATAATATTGAGGTAGTAAAAGACTTCGTCTACCTCGGCACCTCCGTCAACGCAACAAACGACATCAGTTGTGAAATAAAAAGAGGAATTGTATTGGCCAACAGATGCTACTTTGGATTAAGTAAGCAGTTTAAAAACAAAGCCACATCTCGTCAAACAAAAATAACGCTCTACAAAACACTGATACTACCCGTGCTGATGTATGGCTCCGAAGCCTGGGTACTTGCGCAAGCAGACATGGCAGTGCTTGGTGTGTTTGAGAGAAAAATTCTTCGAAAGATCTACGGACCAATCTGCGTTGACGGTGAATATCGACGTCGCATGAACCACGAGCTGTATCTGCTATACAACGACATCAATATTGTTAAACGTATCGAGATGCAGCGATTGCGTTGGCTAGGCCATATCAAAAGAATGAGCGATGATGAACCCACTAAAAAGGCGTATGAATACATGCCACATGGCGGTGCACGCAGAATTGGCAGGCCAAGGAATAGATGGCGCAAACAAGTGGATGATGAGATGACAAGGCGCGGTATTCCAGAGAGCAAAGCAACAAATAGAGAGGAATGGAGATCTCTTCTTAGTTCGGCCTATAGAACAAATGTTCTGTAATGGGCCAGCTAAGTAAGTAAGTAAGTTGAAGCCACAATCTTGAAAATACCGAAAATCGGGAGGTACCGTTCTATGGGGGGCTATATGAAGGCGTGGACCGGTACAGACTAATTTCAGGTGGAAAGTTTTATACCCCCAACGAAGGCTAAGTACCAAATGTCAGCTTTTTCTGTGTGGTATTGAGGTCACAACCTTCAAAATACCGGAAATCGGGAGCCACTTTTCTATGGGGGCTATATGAAGACTTGTACTGATATAGCCCATTTTCAATGCCAAATATCCTAGGAGTGATAGACTTGTGTATCATATTCAAAAAGCTCTATCTTTGAATAATTGCGTGCTGTATTTTGATTTCAATAGACAGACGGAAATGATTATGTCACTACTAAATTTCTGTGCAAGATCAAGCATAATTTGAAGCGTTTTAGTGCTTCATAAACTCAAAAATCATTTTTGTTGAATTATGTAAAACTCGTAGTTAATGAGCTGTAACTCATTGAGTGTTAGAGATATCAACAGTAAAATTAAACACAAGACAAAGTAGAAGTCGTAGAAAAAATAGAAATTGCTAACTTAGAAAACGTGTTTTTTGAGTTATGCCACTGTTTGAGTAAATGACCGATATGTATGTTTTTAGCTTATTTGTCAACTTCTAATGGCCATAGAATAAATAGTTGTTATAGTGGTTATAAAATAAATAGTTATTCAGAGCATGCCCTTGTTAAAATAATGGGTTAGTAGGGGGTTTTGTAAGTAGTTACGACTACCAAAAAGTGCGATAAAAACCAATCAAAAAAATCCTTACTAAATATAGTAAGGATTTTTTTGCTTTATATATTCGACTTTAGAATTGGAAATTACAATATTAATTTAACTTATATTAATTCTGTAGGATAACACTTGGTCGTCGACTACCGATTGAAACTCCTTTGTGTTCTTGTTGCCTTGTCATTCTTGTTGCTAACATTTCATACGCAATGATGTAAATATGCAGCTAGAATTCCACATGTTGCTGCTGTTGTTGCACATTTAATTGTGTTATATTTTCAAAGATTATAATTTAGATTGTAAATATGAATATTACGATGACGTTTGAAATGTGTTCTGTGGCCATAGTTTTTGTTGTCGCTTATGTCTGTTGTTATGTTGTCTTGTCAACATGTTATGTTAAATTATTTGTTTTACAACAACACCAACAAATAACAACAGCTAAAAGACATCGTAAGATAGACAGACACTCACTCGCAACTATAATAAAAATAATAACAGTAATAATAGCAAAAAAAAAAGAACAAAACCGACAGCAAAACACAAATTTATGTCACAAATATGACAGCTGTGAAATGAAATGTGTGATGAATAAAAATAAGGCAAAGAGCTTTGCTTTGTTCAATAGAATGTCACTCCTGGAGAACAGATTTGATTTTTTGTTTGAAAAGAAATAAATTTAATATTTATAATATTTTTTTTTTTGATTTTTGGTTGTTTAGTTCGACCTTTATATTTATTATTCTAAATTGAACGAAATAACAAAAAAACTAAGTTACTGTGTTTTATTTATAAATACACTTAAAACTAGAAACTAATGTTTCATAATGGAACCTCTCAAATCTCTCAAAACGCTTGCCGTTTAATATTGTCACAGTTTTTAATTCAAATGCAAGCGTTTTGTTTGAGATATTCCATCATGAAAAATTATTTTCTAGTTTTAAGTGCATTTATAAATAAAACACTGTAACTTAATTTTTTTAATTATTTTTTTATTTTTAACTTTTCACTGAGTACCTCATAACAAAATTATAGCCAATGTAGATTAAAACTTTAAAATTCTTGAAATCGTGTGGTACCTTTATATTATGTGGCTATCGCATCTCAAACGAATTTTTCAAGTAGGATAGTGAAAAGATAATCTGAAACCCCCTTAGGTACTAAAATGTTGGGATGGGTTCTTTCTTAGTTTAACTGAAGACCTGATATCAGTTGATGTCATACGTTTCTTCTTATCATCGCGTCGCCTCCAGTCCACTGCGGTCGGTCAAAAATACTTCCTGTGCATATATCGATACGGAAATTTCGGTAAAGGTTAGGGTAGCAACACAAATAATTAAAAAACGAAAAACTCAACATAGTCTAACTTGAGGTATAGCCCCCATAGAACGCTACCACCTAATTTCTGGTATTTTGAGGATCTTGGCAACATCATACAATGGAATTGGCTACAATTTGTGCTTTAACAACACTCCAACGTACATTATTTCTACCTGACACTTGTGGTATAACAGGCCACACACTGGTAAATTTCACTCCAGTGTATTTTTGCAACCACCGTTGTCAGGATGAATAATTCGCATTCACTTCATACCGCCAGACACCATAATATTTCAAAGTTGGAACAAAGACTGTTCTAAATCCGCTAACTTACACTTCGGTGCTAAAGCCTTGGGAATACTTTTTGAGGACTACCCATTAAGTTGTGGTAGCTAATACATACACGGGGCTTTAGAGTCAGCTGTACCACAGGGCCTTCGGGTCAGCAGGTCCACAATGCCTTCAGATCTGATGTTCCACTGGCCCATCGGGTCAGCAGTTCCACAGGACACATTCGTGTCGGCTGTTCCGCAGGCCTTCGGGTCAGATGTTCCAGCGGACATTCATGTCGGCTGTTCCACAGGGCCTTCGGGTCAGCTGTTCCGTAGCTAGGAACCAATAGCGCATGGTAGAAATTAGACCATAACACTAAACTAAAACCCATTGTGTTGCCGAACATCAGCAACCGAACGCCGAACTCATCGTGCTCCCTCACATCGACAGCCGAACGCCGAACTCATCGTGTTCCCGAACATCAACAGCCGAACGAGTTCATCATCTGCACCCGAACACCGAAATCATCGTCTTCCCGATCATCTACAGCCGAACACCGAATACATCGTATTCCCGATCAAACATATTTGGTATCAAAAATAAGACTTTCATTTTTTTTTAATTTTGACCAATGACAGCGACCTGCAGTCTTGAACTGCTGACCGATGGTTCCGGTTATATCTTTCTTCTGAAATATATGTTTGGTCTGCACGCCGATATCTTCAGTCGGGGCTTAGATAAGACTGATGTTGACGAATTTAGTTTTAATCTGAATTCTAGGAAGTCTTTCTTTCAGCGGGGTGAAACCGGAGACTTGAATTACTTACTTAGCTGGCCCATTACAGAACATTTGTTTCATAGGCCGAACTAAGAAAATATCTCCATTTTTCTCTATTTGTTGCTTCGCACTCTGGAATACCGCACCTTTTCATCTCTTCTTCCACTTGTTTACGCCATCTATTCCTTGGCCTGCCAATTCTGCGTGCACCGCCAAGCGGTCCTTATTTATACGCCTTTTTAGCGGGTTAATCTTCGCTCATTCTTATGATATGGCCAAGCCAACGCTAACGCTGCATCTCGATACGTTTAACTATATTGATGTCGTTGTATATCAGATACAGCTCGTGGTTCATGCGACGTCGATATTCACCGTCAACTCAGATTGGTCCGTAGATCTTTCGAAAATTTTTCTCTCAAACACTCCAAGCACTGCCATGTCTGCTTCATCAGCACAGGTAGTATCAGTGTTTTGTAGAGCGCATCTGTTGGTCAATACAATTCTTCTCTTTATTTCACAACTGATGTCGTTTGTTGTGTGCCGAGGTAGACAAAGTTTTTTACTACCTCAAAATTATAGAAACCAACTTCCACAGTTCGTCCGAGCTCAATGGACGCATAGCGCGGCGACACCATTAACTTTGTCTTCTCACCGTTTACCGCCAGACCCACTTTAGCAGATTCTCCTTCGACCTTCATAAAGGTATAGGTTACTCCTTTTACTGATCATCACATGATGTCTATATCATCATCTTCTTATGGACTGGTCACGGGATGCTCAGGATCCAATCGTCGGGTACGCGTTCTTCCTGCCAGATGGAGCTAACTAGCTGATGCATACACCTTATCAGCGTGTCGCCTCCGGTTTTAAACAGCTCGGCTGGTAGGCCATCAGCTCCTGCTGCCTTATTATTCTTCACCGGTTTATTGCTGTCGTTACCTCATCTTGGCCGGGTGGTATACATTCAATACCATCTTCTGGGATTGGATCTGCGGTATCTTCGTCGACTTCCCTACTATTGGATACCAACAGTTTGGAAAAATGCTCTTTCCATATCCTTAGCACACTATCTGTATCAGTTACCAGATTACCTTGTTGATCCCTACAAGAGAATGTGGTAGAATTTCGGACTTCATTCTGGTTCCTGTACATCTCGATTTTTCACACTCCGATTTCCATCTCTCTCTTTTTCCTGCGGAAAAGACATTTCTCCTCTCTCATTTTCTCCCGATACCTCTCTTGTACGCTACGCGTTGCTACGGATTGTAAAGTAGCCCTATATGCCGCATTTTTTCTCTTCGGTAGCAGCACGACACTCCTGGTCATACCATGGATTCCTTTTCGAAGGTGTCTGGTATCCAAGTATGGATTGGGCTGCTGTTTGCATAAAGTGGGCAATACTTTGCCATTGCGAAGATATGTTATCGGAATGAGGAGTGCTTTGATTAAGCAATTGGGCTAGTTGAGTGGAATATGCTGTGGCTATCTGTTGTGATTGTAGCTTACCGATGTCTAACTTTCGTGTTGTGTTTGTTCTTACTTTGTTTGCTACGTGTAACCGGGCGCGTACCTTTGCTGTAACAAGGTAGTGGTCCGAATCTGTGTTTGCTCCTCAGAACAAACGCACATCCAACACGCTCGATGAGTGTCTTCCATCTATCACAACGTGATCAATTTGATTTCTTTTTTTCTGATCTGAAGACAGCCAGGTACCCTTATGGATGTCGGGATGTTGAAATCTGGTGCTGCTAACTACCATGTTTTTTTTGCCGCTGCGAAGTTTATCAGTCTCACACCATTGTCAGATGTTTCACTGTGGAGACTGAATTTTCCGACTGTTGGCCAAACATATTTTCCTTTCCAATTATGGCATTAAAATCGCCTAGAATAATTTTAATGTCATTGGCAGGACAACAGTCGTTCATATGTTTCTTCTAAGCGCTCATAAAATATATCTTTGGTCAGTTCGTCCTTGTCTTCAGTGGGTGCATGAGCGCAAATAAAGCTGATGTTGAAGAATTTTGCATTTATTCAAATTGTAGCAAGTCTTTCATTCACTGGTGTGAAACTGGAGACCAGGTGTTTTAACCTCCGACCAACTACAAATCCGCAACCAAACTCATGCTTTATGCCATGGCAGCTATAATACAGTGCGTCACCTTTAGGTGTTGTTGTGACGCCTTTCCCATTCCATCGTATTTCCTGTATGGCAGTAATGTCGGCCTTGTACTTTTCCAGTACATCTGCAAATGCGCAAACTGCACCTTCTCTAATGAATGCGAACATTCCAGGTGCAGATTCGCAGATCATGGTCCTTAAAACGTTTGCGGGGTTCGTCAACTTTAGAGGGATTTGTTTTTCTTTTCTTTTGTTTTTTTCATAGTAGGCCGCTTTTTCTAGGGAAGGGTTACTAACAAGTTTTTAACGTTCTTATAGGTGAACGCGCGGCACATTTTAGCTCACTACCTTTAACGGGTGTTAAAGGCAGTTACCCCAGGTGACACCACGGGGAGGTAAGTGTCCACTTGAGATGAAAGAGGGACCAAGATAAATCCTGGACTTTGCCATGTTAGAGCCGGTCAGGACCGTTCCTTGGTATCTTTTATCCCCTACGTCACCGGAGACTTGTAGATATTTTAAAACTAACTACAAATTATCAACTTTTAGGTGTTCGTGTGAGATCTTTCCCAATTCATCGTGTATGCTGTGTGGCCGTAATATTGGCTTTGTATTTGCAAGTACATCTGCCAAAGCGTAAATTGCACATTTTCCATAGAGAGCCCATCATTGTCCTTAAAACGTTTGAACGGGTCGAGAGGTCGAGAGGTTTGTTTTCCGTTGTCTTAGCTGTTTTTTATAGCATTGAATTACTGCTAACCCGACACTTGGCACATAGCTCACTAAATTTTATTAAAATGCGTTAAAGGAAGTTCTCCAGGTGACACCACGGAAAGTCAGTCTCCACTTGAGATGAAGAAGGCATCGAGATATGTCCTGGCCATTGTCATGTTAAAACCCGCCAGAATGGATTCTTTTTATCTTGTCCTCTACGTTATCCATTTCCACAGGTTATGCCATTATTTTCTTATCTTTCGTGTGAATTAGGTCACAGTGGTTCTCAACACTTATTACACTTTGTTTCTTTTTTTCTTTGGATATTGTCCATTCAAAATTAAATTACAATTTAATTAAATTACATTTGACTTCATAGTTCTCATATAGCCCAAGCAACCAACAACTGAACATAAGAAGGCGATACCATATCATCGATGATCTCTGATCTCTTGGCTAAATTGAATTGTACCTTTTGTTGTTCTTTGCTTTCATTGTTTAGCGCTGTTCAGTTGGCGCAGTTTTGGCTATGGTGGTTGTTGCGGTAACCATGGATGGATCCATAAGATGGTATCTTTTGACATGATAACCATTTTATTTGTTTGTTGGGGGGTCTGCATAAACGATTCTCTGTGTGTGTGTGAGTGTTTGCGTCTTTCAACGTTTCAATTCTGTAGTTATGTAGTTTTGTTATTGTTGTTAATCTTTGGTCATGAAACATAACATAACAATCATTTATTTTCCATCTTGTTGTTGGTTTTGCTTTTATTTTCTTAGCCAGGTCCAGGCCAACTGTCTGTCTCTGTTTTTGGGTATTTTGCTTAACGCTCGATATTGTATAGTTCAGTTTAGTTTCGTTTCATTTGGTTTTGGTTACTTCTTTTTTCTTTTGCCTTCATAATTATAGTCACGAAAGGAAATAAAGATTTCATTTCAGTTTGATTGTTGAAAAATAAAACCAAAAACGCTTAAGCAAAATGCTTGAATAAAATGCTGAGAGAATAAAACAGTAACAACAGTGAAGAAATACAAATATCTAGATTGGATGGGAGAATTGAAAGAAGGGGTAGGTGGAGGGAGAGTGGGTATGTTTGGGTTGAGGTATTTTTTCAGACCACCCAAATTGTATGTAACAGAGGTCCAGGCTTTTTTCGTTGTCAAACGGAGGACAGTGGTTTGGTTGTGGGAATATTTTAGGAACATAAAACGTGGATTTTTTAATGCTTTTAGACTACACAAAACGTGGATTTTTTAATGATTTTTAGGAGACACCATAGACTACACAAAACGTGGATTTTTTAATGATTTTTAGGAGACACCATAGACTACACAAAACGTGGATTTTTTAATGATTTTTAGGAGACACCATAGACTACACAAAACGTGGATTTTTTAATGATTTTTAGGAGACACCATAGACTACACAAAACGTGGATTTTTTAATGATTTTTAGGAGACACCATAGACTACACAAAACGTGGATTTTTTAATGATTTTTAGGAGACACCCAGTAAGACCACAAAACGTGGATTTTTTAAAAATTTTTAGGAGACACCCAGTAAGACCACAAAACGTGGATTTTTTAAAAATTTTTAGGAACACCTACCAAGGCCACAAAACGTGGATTTTTTAAAGATTTTTAGGAGCACCCACTAAGGCCACAAAACGTGGATTTTTTAAAGATTTTTAGGAGCACCCACTAAGGCCACAAAACGTGGATTTTTTAAAGATTTTTAGGAACACCCAATAAGACCACAAAACGTGGATTTTTTAAAGATTTTTAGGAACACCCAATAAGACCACAAAACGTAGATTTTTTAAAGATTTTTAGGAACACCCAATAAGACCACAAAACGTGGATTTTTTAAAAATTTTTAGGAACACCCAATAAGACCACAAAACGTGGATTTTTTAAAGATTTTTAGGAACACCCAATAAGACCACAAAACGTGGATTTCTTAAAGATTTTTAGGAACACCCAATAAGACCACAAAACGTGGATTTTTTTAAAGATTTTTAGGAAAACCCAATAAGACCACAAAACGTGGATTTTTTAAAGATTTTTAGGAACACCCAATAAGACCACAAAACGTGGATTTTTTTAAAGATTATTAGGAACACCCAATAAGACCACAAAACGTGGATTTTTTAAAGATTTTTAGGAACACCCAATAAGACCACAAAACGTGGATTTTTCAAAGATTTTTAGGAACACCCAATAAGGACACAAACGTGGATTTTTTAAAGATTTTTAACTGCACCCAATAAGGCCACAAACGTGGATTTTTTAAAGATTTTTAACTGCACCCAATAAGGCCACAAACGTGGATTTTTTTAAAGATTTTTAACTGCACCCAATAAGGCCACAAACGTGGATTTTTTAAAGATTTTTAGGAACACCCAATAAGACCACAAAACGTGGATTTTTTAAAGATTTTTAGGAACACCCAATAAGACCACAAAACGTGGATTTTTTAAAGATTTTAAGGAAGACCCAATAAGACCACAAAACGTGGATTTTTTAAAGATTTTTAGGAACACCCAATAAGACCACAAAACGTGGATTTTTTAAAGATTTTTAGGAACACCCAATAAGACCACAAAACGTGGATTTTTTAAAGATTTTTAGGAACACCCAATAAGACCACAAAACGTGGATTTTTTAAAGATTTTTAGGAACACCCAATAAGACTACAAAACGTGGATTTTTTAAAGATTTTTAGGAACACCCAATAAGACCACAAAACGTGGATTTTTTAAAGATTTTTAGGAACACCCAATAAGACCACAAAACGTGGATTTTTTAAAGATTTTAGGAACACCCAATAAGACCACAAAACGTGGATTTTTTAAAGATTTTTAGGAACATCCAATAAGACCACAAAACGTGGATTTTTAAAGATTTTTAGGAACACCCAATAAGGACACAAACGTGGATTTTTTAAAGATTTTTAACTGCACCCAATAAGGCCACAAACGTGGATTTTTTAAAGATTTTTAGAGACACCCACTAAGGCCACAAAACGTGGATTTTTTAAAGATTTTTAGAGACACCCACTAAGGCCACAAAACGTGGATTTTTTAAAGATTTTTAGGAACACCCAATAAGACCACAAAACGTGGATTTTTTAAAGATTTTTAGGAACACCCACTAAGACCACAAAACGTGGATTTTTTAAACATTTTTAGAGACACCCACTAAGGCCACAAAACGTGGATTTTTTAAAGATTTTTAGAGACACCCACTAAGGCCACAAAACGTGGATTTTTAAAAGATTTTAAGAGACACCCACTAAGGCCACAAAACGTGGATTTTTAAAGATTTTTAGAGACACCCACTAAGGCCACAAAACGTGGATTTTCTAAAGATTTTTAGAGACACCCACTAAGGCCACAAAACGTGGATTTTTTAAAGGTTTTTAGAGACACCCACTAAGGCCACAAAACGTGGATTTTTTAAAGATTTTTAGAGACACCCACTAAGACCACAAAACGTGGATTTTTAAAGATTTTTAGAGACACCCAATAAGACCACAAAACGTGGATTTTTAAAGATTTTTTAGGAACACCCACTAAGACCACAAAACGTGGATTTTTTAAAGATTTTTAGGAACACCCACTAAGACCACAAAACGTGATTTTTTAAAGGTTTTTAGAGACACCCACTAAGACCACAAAACGTGGATTTTTAAAGATTTTTAGAGACACCCAATAAGACCACAAAACGTGGATTTTTTAAAGATTTTTAGGAACACCCAATAAGACCACAAAACGTGGATTTTTTAAAGATTTTTAGGAACACCCACTAAGGCCACAAAACTTGGATTTTTTTAAAGATTTTTAGGAACACCCACTAAGGCCACAAAACGTGGATTTTTTAAAGATTTTTAGGAACACCCACTAAGGCCACAAAACGTGGATTTTTTAAAGATTTTTAGGAACACCCACTAAGGCCACACAACGTGGATTTTTTAAAGATTTTTAGGAACACCCACTAAGGCCACAAAACGTGGATTTTTTAAAGATTTTTAGGAACACCCACTAAGGCCACAAAACGTGGATTTTTTAAAGATTTTTAGGAACACCCACTAAGGCCACAAAACGTGGATTTTTAAAGATTTTTAGGAACACCCACTAAGGCCACAAAACGTGGATTTTTAAAGATTTTTAGGAACACCCACTAAGGCCACAAAACGTGGATTTTTTAAAGATTTTTAGGAACACCCACTAAGGCCACAAAACGTGGATTTTTTAAAGACTTTTAGGAACACCCACTAAGGCCACAAAACGTGGATTTTTTAAAGATTTTTAGTAGCATCCGCTTAGGTGGACCCATAAACCCAGAAAACGTGGATTTTTTAAAGATTTTTAACAGCACGTAATAAGGCCACAAACGTGGATTTTTTAAAGATTTTTAACAGCACGTAATAAGGCCACAAACGTGGATTTTTTAAAGATTTTTAACAGCACCCAATAAGGCCACAAACGTGGATTTTTAAAAAATTTTAACTGCACCCAATAAGGCCACAAACGTGGATTTTAATGATTTTTAGGAACACCCACTAAGGCCACAAAACGTGGATTTTTTAAAGATTTTTAGGAACACCCACTAAGGCCACAAAACGTGGATTTTTTAAAGATTTTTAGGAACACCCACTAAGGCCACAAAACTTGGATTTTTTAAAGATTTTTAGGAACACCCACTAAGGCCACAAAACTTGGATTTTTTAAAGATTTTTAGGAACACCCACTAAGGCCACAAAACGTGGATTTTTTAAAGATTTTTAGGAACACCCACTAAGGCCACAAAACTTGGATTTTTTAAAGATTTTTAGGAACACCCACTAAGGCCACAAAACGTGGATTTTTTAAAGATTTTTAGGAACACCCACTAAGGCCACAAAACGTGGATTTTTTAAAGATTTTTAGGAACACCCACTAAGGCCACAAAACTTGGATTTTTTAAAGATTTTTAGGAACACCCACTAAGGCCACAAAACGTGGATTTTTTAAAGATTTTTAGGAACACCCACTAAGGCCACAAAACGTGGATTTTTTAAAGATTTTTAGGAACACCCACTAAGGCCACAAAACTTGGATTTTTTAAAGATTTTTAGGAACACCCACTAAGGCCACAAAACGTGGATTTTTTTAAAGATTTTTAGGAACACCCACTAAGGCCACAAAACGTGGATTTTTTAAAGATTTTTAGGAACACCCAATAAGACCACAAAACGTGGATTTTTTAAAGATTTTTAGGAACACCCACTAAGGCCACAAAACGTGGATTTTTTAAAGATTTTTAGGAACACCCAATAAGACCACAAAACGTGGATTTTTTAAAGATTTTTAGGAACACCCAATAAGACCACAAAACGTGGATTTTTTAAAGATTTTTAGGAACACCCACTAAGGCTACAAAACGTGGATTTTTTAAAGATTTTTAGGAACACCCACTAAGGCCACAAAACTTGGATTTTTTAAAGATTTTTAGGAACACCCACTAAGTCCACAAAACGTGGATTTTTTAAAGATTTTTAGCAACACCCAATAAGACCACAAAACGTGGATTTTTTAAAGATTTTTAGGAACACCCACTAAGGCTACAAAACGTGGATTTTTTAAAGATTTTTAGGAACACCCACTAAGGCCACAAAACTTGGATTTTTTAAAGATTTTTAGGAACACCCACTAAGTCCACAAAACGTGGATTTTTTAAAGATTTTTAGCAACACCCAATAAGACGACAAAACGTGGATTTTTTAAAGATTTTTAGGAACACCCACTAAGGCTACAAAACGTGGATTTTTTAAAGATTTTTAGGAACACCCACTAAGGCCACAAAACTTGGATTTTTTTAAAGATTTTTAGGAACACCCACTAAGGCCACAAAACGTGGATTTTTTAAAGATTTTTAGGAACACCCACTAAGGCCACAAAACGTGGATTTTTTAAAGATTTTTAGGAACACCCACTAAGGCCACACAACGTGGATTTTTTAAAGATTTTTAGGAACACCCACTAAGGCCACAAAACGTGTTTTTTCAAAGATTTTTAGGGACACCCACTAAGGCCACAAAACGTGGATTTTTGATAGATTTTAAGGTGGACCCACCTAGGTCACAAAACGTGGATTCTTAAAGATTTTAAGGTGGACCCACCTAGGTCACAAAACGTGGATTCTTAAAGATTTTTAGGGACACCCACTAAGGCCACAAAACGTGGATTTTTTAGAGATTTTATGGTGGACCCACCTAGGTCACAAACCGTGGATTCTTAAAGATTTTTAGGTGGACCCACCTAGGTCACAAAACGTGGATTTTTAAAGATTTTTAAGTAGATCCACTTAGGCCACAAAACGTGGATTTTTAAAGATTTTTAGGTAGATTCACTAAAGCCACAAATGGAAGAGGAACTTAAAAATAGTTATGAAATCGTAAAGCATATTGATAATAATCAAACCGAGGAGTTTCGTGAGCTCCAGAAAAAATTTGATGTCATGCAGAGAAGGCTTAACCGTGCTGATATAGTAATAAACGGCTTGCCTAATGGTATTAAAGATCTTAGGCAGCCTGTGGTTAACATTGCAGCTAAATTGGGAGTTGAACTAAGCCCTGTTGATATCCAGCACTGCTGCTATTTTCTTAAAGGAAAGTCTGTCTTAATTAAATTTAATTCTATTTATATACGAGATTTGATTATGGCCAAATATTATAAAGCATCTCCTCTACGACTGGCTGATGTGACATGTGGTGATATTAATAGTCGCATTTACCTTAATGACCATCTTAATGCGGCGTCATCCAAGCTTGTGTTCATCTGTCGGAAGCTGCGAAAGTTGAATAAAATTAAGAGCTTTAAATTAATTAGTTCGGATCAACCTAACGTCGAAGTTGAATTTTTGGGAGGTACATCCGGTTTTCTTGATATTAACCAATGTGTTCAGCTCCTTGATGAGTCTAATGCTGCGTCGTTTATGCCTAATGTGGATAGTAGTTAGCTGTATTTACTTATATGTATGACTGCAATTTTTCAGTTTTTCTGCTAGTTTTGTTTTTGATCGAATTTAATAATGAGCAATATTCCAACCATTGTTAATGACAACAGTTTCTTAGCATCGCAATTATGTAATTATAGGGAAAATTTGAATATTGGGCATTTTAATTGCCAAAGTTTTTGTGTGAATCGGTTATCAGCCAAAATGAATGAAATTAGAGACATTTTAGAGGGGGGGTTGTTAGACGTCGTTGGTGTTAGTGAAACGTGGCTCAAACCTTATATGGCATTGAATGTAGTGGATATTCCAGGATATGTTTGTCTGAGGAATGATCGGCCTGATGGGAGAGGTGGAGGTGTGGCGTTTTATTTGAAGAAGGGTCTCAAACATAAGTTAATTCATGTGAATTCTCTTTATGGGGAAGTAGAAGTTATTTTTGTTGAAATTACTATAGGAGTATCCAAAATCTTAATTGGCACTGTGTATTTGCCACATGGTGATTTTTCTAAGCTTGAGGAAACCATTTCTGATTTAGTTGTTAGGTACCCTACGGTGATTTTAATGGGTGATTATAATAACAATTTATTTGATATTAGAAAGTCTGTTGCGGTTAGAAATAGTTGCTATAATATGAATCTTTCAATAAACCATAATTCTCTACCGACCCATTATGACATTAGTCACGGATCTACCTCGCTTATAGATTATTTTTTGCTGTCATGCCCTGAACTAGTTCAATTCTCCAGCCAGTTTCAGTGCCCGGGTGTTTCGCACCATTCTTTTATCTTTATTTCATTAAACGTTGAAAAGGTATTAGCTCCACAATATTATGAGTTTGTTGACTATAGCGTCTTGGATCACGAAACACTGGAATATGCGTTCGCATTGTGTGATTTTTCTAATATGTACAGTACAAATAATGTGGATGTCCAATTGTCAGTCATATACAGCAATTTGGCTGACATACAGGGAATATGTCCTATACGTAGGCGTAAGGTTTTGACAAATCGTAAAGAAAATTGGTTTAGTTCGCCAGAGATTAAATACGCTTTATCTCTGCGTGATTTGGCTTGGCGAGCTTACTTAGAAGTGCCATCCCCTGAAAACTGGAAGACTTTTTGTAGGCATAGAAACAAAGCCAAGCGCCTTATAAGGAAAATCAAAGCTAAAACTCATGCTACCTTGTTTAAAGATAAAACTGGCAAAGAATTATGGACGGTGTTAAATGAATATGGCTTAGGCAAGAGTAAGACCGTGGTTGATGCGGATGTTAATGAGTTAAATAATATGTTTTCGTCGTTTCAAGCCCCAGCTTCTGATACTTCATCTAGGATGGATTATGGCAGTTTCAGTTTTCGATCCGTCACGCTGAGTGAAATGTTTGATGCATTTTCTGCAATAAAATCTAAGGCTGTGGGATCTGATGGTTTATCTTTGCGATTTCTTCGTCTTGTCTTTCCCTTTGTTGGCGTGCATATTTTGCGTCTTGTTAATACAATAATTATGACCTCAGCCTTCCCGGCCCTGTGGAAAATTGGGAAAATTATACCCATACAAAAAAATGACGCTACAGGTAGTTATAGGCCAATTTCCATAATGCCTATTTTGTCAAAAATGGTGGAACGACTCCTAAAGGTTCAGATGATGGAACACATTACTGCTTCTAATTTACTTCATGACTGCCAAACAGGATTTCGACGAAATCGCAGTGCTACATCTTTGTTGACAGGACTAACAGACTCTATAAGAACTGCAGTTAGTAATGGTGATTTATGTGTGCTTCTATCCCTAGATGTTGAGAAAGCTTTTGACCGGCTAAATCACTCGCTGCTGGTAAGAAAGCTCAATTCCTTCTATGGTTTCTCCAGTTCTGCCTGTGGTCTTGTCGCATCCTATTTGCATTCTAGGTTTCAATATGTGTCTTCAAATGGCGTTACTTCTAGTATGTTGTCTGTCACAAGTGGTGTTCCTCAAGGTTCCGTCTTGGGTCCGTTATTGTTTATACTTTTTACAAATGACCTTTTTGAAGACATTTCCTCGTCTAATTGTAAACCATATGCGTTTGCAGACGATATACAACTATTGTTCAAATGTAGTTCGATTTTTCCTGATGTTCTCCAATCGGTTATTACTCATTCAACTTCAGTTTTACATGACTGGATGGTATTGAATAATCTGACCCTTAGCACAGCTAAGACCAAAGCGATTAAATTTAGCCCTGATATGCCTGTTTCTATTCGGATAAGCAATATAGACATTGAGTTTGTTGATCATGTTAAGTGTTTGGGGGTTATAGTTGATAGAAGTTTAAAATTTTCTCAGCATATTAATTCAATTGTGTCTAAAGTAAATTTTCTCTTAAGAAAACTTTATAATGTAGAGCTTTCCCTGTCTTTAGAGGTTAAGAAGAAGTTGGCACATGCTTTGGTCATGCCTGTCATTTTGTATTGTGTTGAGGTCTATTCAGGAACATTAGCATGTGTATTCAGGAAAATTCAGTTGGTGTTTAATCGTGTGATTCGTTTCGTTTATGCTTTGAATGTTCGTCAGCATGTAACGCCCTATATTTGTGATTTTATTGGTTGCAAGTTTTTAGATTTCGTATCTTTGCGTTGTATGCTTCACTTTTATAAAGTAATGAAATGTCAAACTCCACTGTTTTTGGTAGATCAATTCACATTTTCGAGATCAGTAAGGAATCCACAAATAAGAATACCAAAATTAAACTCGTTGCTTGAGAGGTCTTTTCTAGTAAGAGTTGCAAGAACGTTCAATTCATTGCCTATCGGGTTGAGATACTTTCATTTATTGCCAAGTACATACAAAAGTAAGCTCTGTGTGTATTTTGAAACAGCCCCACCTATAATGTAATTACTTATTCATCTCCCTATTTACATGATTGTGATTCTGCCTGTTGCAGTTTCCTTAGTAGTCTTCCATTCTGTCAGTGTATTTTTATACTATGTTTTATTTATTTTTTTCTATTTTTTACATTAATAACTTTTTAATTAATATTTCTATTTTATGAATTTAATTGAGTAGTCCTTTTTATTCTTTTCCCTGTTCAAAATTGTATTTATATATAATTTTAATTGTTAGGATTTATGCTCAAATTCCGTAATTTTATTGTAATTTATATGTAATGATGTGAGCTATTGCTGCTCGGAAACCGAGTAGTTTTTTAGCCGGATTGTGTTTTATTAATTATATACCGATACTTTCACTAGTGGAAAGTAGTTGTGTATTGAAGTTTCTATATGTTTTTTTTATTGTGCCTATGTTGAGCATCTCTCTGATTAGTTTTTTTTTCTGTTAAGTTAAATATCCTGTTGTTTTGTCAATTTCTTAAATGAGGTCTTCGGACTTGGAATTGGAAAGAATAAATAAATATTAAATATTAAAAACGTGGATTTTTAAAGATTTTTAGGTAGATCCACTAAGGCCACAAAACGTGTATTTTTAAACATTTTTAGGTAGATCCACTAAGGCCACAAAACGTGGATTTTTAAAGATTTTAGAGGCACACACTATGACTAGAAAACGTTGATTTTTTAAAGATTTTTAGAGGTACCAACCGTTGCCCCAAAACGTAGATTTTTGTAATACTTTTTAGGTGGACCCATAAGCCCACAAAACATGGATGTTTTTTAAATAATTTTTAGGTGGACCCATGAGCCCACAAACCTTGTTTTTTTTTAAATAATTTTTAGGAGGACCCATAAGCCCACAAAACTTGAATTTTGTAACGATTTTTAGAGACATCCACTTAGACCACAATGTGTGGTTGTTAGGTGTATCCACTAAGCCCACAATACGTGTATTTCAACACCACTGTTTCACTGATTGAATCGACGAACTGCAACAACAATAACATTATATCATACAACGAAATGCGAATCACTATGGAAGTCACAAAGGAATCCCTATTGTCCCTTCTTCCATTTTCACCGACAGCATTTTGCCATAGATAAGCGAAAAGACCATAACCAAATTTAAGAAAGCAACCAACAAAAAACCAAAAAAACGACACCGGCAAACGTGTGTCGATCATTTACCCAAATCAACAACAGCAACTGCAGCAGCATCAGCAACATCATACAACCACAACAACAGCAACTAAAACTATCAAACAAAAATTATGCCCCAATAAAAGCCCATCAGCTACTACAACAAATGCAACAATCAAATACAACAGCAATAATAATCACAAACCAACAAGAAATATTTAACTTTAGCAACAAGCTCTCTCTACACCGAACACTGCGGACACACACCCAAAACTACCTTATCGTCTGTACGTATGTTTGGGGGGTACTATTTGGTTATGCAGAGTATTTTTTGTAACGTTGTTGTTGTTGCTGTTTTGGCCTAAAGGCTAGCATCAATTTAAGACATACATAGTCCCATAGTCAGATTCAGCAAAAGTATAACCAAAATACATACATGGTTCACAAGACGGGCGGGCTGCCCGGTTGGCTGACGGGCGTGTGGTTGTTCGGTAAATCGGTAACAGCACTCAATCGTCTGCAGCAACATTATTAAGAAATTAACTTAAATTCAGAGATTTTATGTTGTTTGTTTCTTCAACAACATCACAGCAATCAATTTTAATTTTTAAACACCGAGACACTCGAGAAAAAAAATAGTTCAATATATGCCGGAATGACTGCGCCGGTGGAGTTATTTAGGGCCCCAGAAATGATTAAACACACCCAGAAATGAAATGAGACCCACTTCACCTGTCACTTCACGCCTCAAGCATTTTGTTCACCCCATTTACTCCTAAGATTCATTAGGGTATTTAAAAAGAAGAGTACACCCTAGTCCGTCCATCAAATACTAGAAAAATAAGCGTAAATGGGGTGTACAAAATGCTTGAGGCGTGTAGTGAGGGGTGAAGAACATGCCCGATAGACTTTATGAGAGAGAGAAGGCGACCATACCTCGAGCCAAGAAAAATGATCACCGCCACGCGTAGCTTGCAACGTTGCGAAGATTACAACGTTTTCTGAAGGGCCATACAAGAAGCCGAGGAGGAGAGTTTGCTTTGCTTATACACCAGTTTATCCAGTTTAGACATATCTCGCTTGAGCTCGACTCTTGCGTTTGGGGGTGTGTGGGAGTGCCGAAATGTGTGTGTGCAATAACAGTGTGGTAGTAGGGGGCTTTAATGTTCATAATGACCTTCGACATTTCGTCCTAAGCAATGACCAAAGGGGTTCATACCTGGCCAAGCAAATGTATAGCTCCACCAGGTCTGATTTATGACGTGTCTTGCGAACCAGTCATTTCGCTTCACTATGCCCATCACATACCCCCGATTTCATAACCTCGGAACGCCGTATTTTCTAAACAATGTCACCGCATCAGAGAGCTGCCCAATCCACCAAGATCCTTGGATATATTCAGAGCTGAAACCGCTCGCAATATACTTGAAATTATATCAAATTTTCCAGCGGGGCGAAGGAACTAGCAACTGAGCGTGATGAGCTTTCTCGTACGAAACCTGAATGTCAAAGAGCTACGGCATTTTCTCTTCCTACTACGGGTTAGTAGGAACAAGTGTCTACACAACCTGAAGTAATGCAACACTGGCACAGCATTGAGTGCATGTTGGGAAACAATTAAATCTCTTTCTCGACTCCGGGAAAAAATAATTAAAGAAGGGCTCTTAATTTCATGACGGAGACAGATACGAAGAGGTCTGCGGTTATATTATCTGGCGGTGTGATACACCATAGATCCTGGATGCACCAATCCTTACCATGATGAGTACCCAGGTGTCCAATGCACAGTATCACAACAGCATTACATTCCATATCCACACATATCAGTTGAGGAATGAACCAGTACAGGCCGTTTGAATAAACTAGTGAGTGCTGAATGAGAGAAGGGACGCTATTCAATTTATCGGTCAAATTGACTTCTATACCTTACATATAAATTCGTCATATCACATCCTTACGGTTTTCTCCAGGTAGAACTTTTTGTCAAGGAAGAAGCAGAGCTGTTGCCGGAAGCTATCTTCCTCTAGTAGGTCGAAAATTGAGAATCTCGCCTTGCTAGTTATCAACAAAATATACCAACCCTGCCACAAGTTTTTAAGACAAATCTGAAGTGCGATTCTGCAACGTATTTTTTGAGTTACCGACAAATATCGGTAAAACTACTTACTTACTCAACTGGCCCATTACAGAACATATGTTCCATAGACCGAACCGTAAACGCAGATTGGTCCGTAGATCTTTCTAAGAATTTTTCTTTCAAACACGCCAGGCACTGCCTTATCTGCTGGCGCAAGTACCCAGCCTTCGGAACCATACATCAGCACGGGTAGTATCAGTGTTTTATAAAGCGTTATTTTTGATTGACGAGTTGTGGCTTTGTTTTTAAAGTGCTTACTTAAGCCAAAGTAGCATCTGTAGGCCAATATAATTCTCCTTTTTATTTCACAACTGATGTCGTTTGTTGTGTTTACGGCGGTGCCGAGGTATACGAAGTCTTTTACTATCTTTAAATTATAGGAACCCACTTCAACAGTTGATCCGAGCTCAATAGACGCATTGTGCGACGACACCATCAACTTGGTCTTCTCGCCGTTTACCGCCAGACCCACTTTAGAAGATTCTCCTTCGACCTTCATAAAGGTATCGATTACTTCTTTTATTGATCGTCCCATGATGTCTATATCATCAGCATAATCAGGTAACATGTGGCTATTAATGTAGATTGTGCCACTTCTTTTGCCATTTGCCTCTCGTATAACCTTTCTAGCAGGATGTTGAACAGATCAAACGAAAGGTTGTCTCCTTGCCTGAAACCTCTTTTGGTAAAAAACTCTTCGGAGAGGTTCTTTCCTATTTTAACTGAAGATTTTGTGTCAGTTAGAGTCATTTTACAAAGCCGAATGAGCTTTGCGGAGATACCAAATTCAAACATGGCTTGGAATACATTTGAACGTAGCGGGCTGTGGAAGGCTGCTTTATAATCGACACAATCGGTTGTAGGTGTTGATCTGCATCTCTTGGGTCTTCTCCAGGATTTGCCGCAGTTTAAATATCTGGTCAATGGTGGACTTGACAGGTCCAAATCCGCATTGGTAAGGTCAAATTATTTCGTTGACCATGGGCTTTAGTCGTTCGCACAATATCCCTGACGCTATCTTGTAGGCGATAGGGAGAAGACTTATGCCCCTATAGTTGGAGCATAAAGTCTTATCTCCTTTCTTATGATGCTCAGGTTCCAATCGTCGGGTACGCGTTCTTCCAGCCAGATGGAGCTCTCTCTTTTTCCTTTTCTCCCGATACCTCTCTCGTGCTCTACGCGTTGCTTCTGATTGCAAAGTAGCCCTATATGCCGCATTTTTCTCTTCAGTAGCAGCACGACACCCCTGGTCATACTATGGATTCCTTGCTGGAGGTCTCTGGTGTCCAAGTACTGAATTTACGGCTGTTTGCTGTTTTCTTTCGTTTTTTCATAGTAGGCTGCTTTTTTCTGGGGGAGTGTTACTAACCCGATGCCCAAACCCAAGTTTTTAACGTTCTTATGGGTGAACCCACGGAACATTTCAGCTCACTACCTTTAACGGGTGTTAAAGGCAGCTACCCCAGGTGACACCACGGGGAGGTAAGTGTCCACTTGAGATGAGAGAGGGACCGAGATAAATCCTGGACTTTGCCATGTTATAGCCGCTCAGGACCGTTCCTTGGTATCTTTCATCCCCTACCTTAAAACTAAAAGGCAAAATTATGAATGAAAATTTCAAGTAAAAGTTGACAACACTCTTGCTATCGGTAGAACTTTACGACTACTTTTTATTTTTCGGTAACTTACCGAAATTTTAAGCATTTTAATTTTTTGGATTTTGTCGGTAACTCAAAAAATGTGTTAGAGAATCGCAGTTCTGGACAGTTTAAGATTTTATGGGGAAGGACCCTAGTCCCTTCACAACAGCTTGCTATTTGCATATATCGTGACCTCTCTACCTCATACTTCGCTAACGGCTCCAGTGCCTTAAACACTGCAACAACTTCTGAAAAACACTCCAATTTCTACTTATCGGTGATAATGATTAACCTGAAGAACTGCAAAGACTTGTGTGTCAGTCAGCAAGAGGGACAGACTTTGTTTGGCTGGTTCGCCGGCGTCTGTCCCTTCGGGCTTTTTCGACTTATAAATGAGAGACATCTTGGGAGGTACCGGCAGTATTGCTGTCTTCGGGGCTGATGGGACAAATTGCCCGATCCTACCACTGACACTACTGTTCTTTATATTACATATCTGCTGTCGTTGCCTCTTTCATCTCCGACCCAACGATGAATATGCATATACTGCGGCCTTATAGTGACTACTGTGGTTGTTTTCTGCAAGATCGAAGTTCCTGAACCTTGCCCGGCCTACTATCCCACTTCTGAAACGTCTTAAGAATCGAAGTTTCAGCAGCATCTCACTGGATTACGCTTCTGACAAATCATCTGGGTCCTGTCAAAATTTGTTGCAGTAATGTACTGCCTTCTATAGGCTTTCCTATTCTCGCTACTTTTAGTAGGTGAGGATCTGGGGAGGTAGTCCATGTCCTCCTCCACAGCCTCTTCCATGGGAATATAAATGCCTGGGAAGAATGAGTGTATGGAGTACGGCCGATGTTTCATAGTACTCCAGAGGAATATCTTTCTAATTACTCACGGGAGAACTTCAGGAGATCTAGCAATTCCTTGATGAGGGTATGAATTGCGTAGCTTTCCACGCCTATTGTCGGAGTGATATTGTTATCCCTGTCCGAATTTGTGTCCGTTTTTGCAACGAGTTTTTTTGTGTGAATTGAGTACAGTCAGGAGCTTGACAAGTAAGCCTGGTACTGGTTGGGGCGACTTCATGTTGAAATAATGTGATCCAAATCGAGTTAAGATTGTTATCATGATTGTCTACGAAACATCTTATGTCGGTGCAGGGACGTACGCAATTACTATTCTCGACCAGTCCTCAAAATAAACAAAATTAAAAATGTTTAACCTCTATGGGGGTCAATGCAGAATATTTGAGAGCTTCGGTGCATTATATCCGCACTGAGGAAAAAAGCCCTCTCTAACATATGTCCCAAACATATTTTGTAGCAAACATATTTGTATTTGTTTGCAACCAGTCACAAACATAACATATGTTTGGGTTCTGCAAACAAAAACAAAAAAAAGATACAAACCCAAAATCCACAAAAACACATACACCAGAGTACGACAATAGGTCTCCCGTGAGCGTAAATTTACTCTCGCTCACAACCTGTGTAGACTCTTACTGGTGGTGACCGAGAGTAAATGTACGCTGGCGGAAGACCCATTGCCTTACTCCGCCATACACACATTTATGATTGGTGGTGGTTTTTCTTTTATTGAAATGTATAGAAATACCAAACACAAAAGCAACAACAGACGCTTAGATACGGACTGCCTGGCCGCATACACACCGCCAAAGCATAACCCTCTCGTCATCGCTTCTGCGTCTTCTATTGCACCATACACACAGCTCTGTTGTTACGCTCTTTGACAAAAATCCTCTTTCCACCCATAAAAAAATAAAATTTAGATATGTTACAAAATGTTGTAAACATATATTTGTTTGGAACCAAACAAATTATGTTTGGGTCCAAACATATATTTGTTTGCAACCAGTCCCAAACAACTATTTGTTTGGAGCCAAACATATTTCTAACATATATTTTTCTGCTAAACTGCGCTTATTCCGAAACTTGTAGCTGGAATCTGTGGAAAGAAATATTAAAATTTGGAACGTTTTCGCCAATCTGTCCATCAACATTCGGACTTCATCTTGCCAACGTGGTGTAAGGTTAAGGTTTTGTCGTTGGCAGGGGTATGTTCAGTCGTGTCTATAAGGACCACTTAACCATATGAAATGAAAAGATGGACTGACTCTGTGGGGGATCGGCAACTTGGCTTCAGTATTGGTTGTTGATGGCTTCGTACGAGATAAGTGGCTGATGGAGTGATCGGAATTCAATGATTCGGTAGTTTTCGGATAAAGGTGATTGGCAGATGATCAGGAACTCTATGCACGCAGAGAAAAAATATTGTTGGAACAATCATATTCTAAGAACAAAATAGTGTATTTTAAAATTCTTAAAATATGTATTTTTGGCGCAACAATATATTTTATGTCATCATGTTTCCTAATAAAAAATATATGGTTGAAACAACAATATAGATTTTAGATTAGATTAGATTAGATTTAGATTAGATTTATTTTGTTTTCTTTGTTTTACAATTCAATTATATATACATATATGATTTTCATCTAAGGATAACAAAATAAAATTGATATACATATTTTGACAATAACTTAAATGTTGTCTGTCAAATTCCAATTTTTAAAATCTGTTAATTTTATTTAACATAAATAATTTTCTTTCATTTAAAAAAGTTCTTGAATTATACAGTTTCTATACTTTAGAGCACTTCTAACATAGTTGTATAATTTTTCCCAACTACCGTCGACATATGAAATGTTGCATGTTTTCTACATCTCTAGTGTTACATAATGTGCATTGCTTTATGTCGTTTTCTCCATACTTGTTTCCATTTAATGGGAGTATATCGGCTCTGGTTTTCATTATAATTGAAATTTTGTCTAAATTCCAAATATTTATCATATAGTCTGTTCCAACACTTGGATTCAGGAAACGGTAAAATCTATTTTCACTTGCATGCGCCTTTTCTATTTTCTCCATATAACTTATCCTGTTGAGTCTATCTAACATTGAATTCATTAATGTAATCCATACATGCGACGTAATGCACGTATTTTCTGTTGAAATATATACGCTTTCAGCAAGTGTTTCTATGGCTTTTGCCCAAAAAATTCTTTTTTCCCATATTTTTAAGGAGAGTATGTGTGGCAGCCTCTGGTTTTTATATTTATACACAGTACTGGAAATATAATCCAAATGAAGTTTCAAGGTGTAGAAGTGGTTATCAGGTACATCAGTTTCTAGTGACAATATATAATTTGGAATAGAATCCGGTAGTTTTAAAATCCTCTTGAGAAAATACCGCTGTAGTTTGTCTACCTCTTCAAACCAGCCATAACCCCATATTTGTGCTGCGTATGACTGTGTGGTTCTACAAACGCTCTGAAAAATCTTCCATTTCGCTACCAAGGATATCTGGGGCCTAGATAGAAGTTGTTTCCAAGGGGCATTAATACAGGTCTTTGATTTGATTACTCTATTTTCTACATGCTTGGAGAAAGTCATTTTTGGTGTTATATTGACGCCTAAGTAACAGTATTCGTTCACAATTTCGATTTCTTGACTGTGATATTTCCAGCTCTCATCCGATGATAATCTACCTCCATTTCAGAATACCATTATTTTTGATTTTGTTAAATTAACCACCATATTCCATTGTTGACAGTAATTTTCCAGCCTCCTTATCATGTGTTGAAGAACCTTTCTATCATCAGCTAAAATCACGATGTCATCCGCATATAATAGAACACGAATGTTCAGCTCATCAATATTAAGACCTCCTTCTATGTGGTCGTGTAGATCATTTAAGTAAAGAGTGAACAACAATGGCGATAGCAAACATCCTTGCCTTACTCCAGTGTAGGTATTGAAGCTTTCTGACGCTTCTTTGCCAGTCCATACCACAGACTTCGTGTTCCTATATATATTTTCCAACAAATCTACAATTTTTGTCGACATTCCCATATTGTGAAGTTTGTATATTAACAGACATCTAGATACTGTATCAAGTGCGGCTGAGAAATCAACAAAGAATGCGTAGACTTTCTTCCTTTCCGCAAGCTTAAGTTGCACAATTGATGAGAGATTATATATGTTATCCACCGTTGAATATCCAGATGGGAAGCCTGCTTGGAATTCATTCAATATATTATTATCGTCTACCCATTCCTTTATACGTTTGTTCAGAATCCCCATAAAAATTTTAGCAGATGAATTCATTAGAGAAATCCCTCTATAGTTAGATGCTACATTATAATCTCCCTTTTTATGTATAGGGAAAATTACTGATTCTTCCATTATTTGATCGATGTTTCCATTGTTGAGTATTTCATTATATTGAAACGCCAATTCATCCAGAAATTCTTGTGATGCATTCTTCAGAAATTCATATGGCACTCTATCCATTCCTGGTGCCTTATTCTCCTTTGTGCGCTTTAATATTTCTTTTATTTCTGCGACATCTATTTCTCTATCTAATAAAGGATCGGTTCTATAGAAAACTGCGTAATGGATATCACTAGCAAACTGTTGATGGTTTAATAGTTTATTGAAATGCGATCTGAAATCATCGGCAGACAAATTGGTTCCAATCATTAAGTTTTGCCCTCTAATCTGCTTTGCAATTTTCCACCATTCTTTTGAGTCGGTAGTGTTTGAAAGCTTTGCCTCTAACTCTCTCACATATTCCTTTTTCCGTTCTTTACAAATGTTCTTATAAGCATGTACAGCTTCCAAGTAGATTTCTTTATCGTTTTTTGAATCCGTAGTTCTAAAAATATTTAGTAGTTTAAATGATTCTTTACGAGCTCTTTCACACCTGCTGTTAAACCAGTCCGTTTTATATGCCTTTGGTTTGTTATCCACATTTGTTTTGATTGCAGAATTATAAATAATATAGGATAAATCCTTCAAATTATTAACTTCTCCGTTGGTTTTAGCCATACGTAGATTGCGGTTTAACACTTCCTCATATCTTGCAGTCTGTCTTCCCCACTGCAATTTTGGGAGTAGGCTTAAAGTTTTAGTGTCACTTGTAGTGTCACTTGTAGAAACAACAATATATATTTTCAGATTTTTAAAATACACTATTTTGTTCTTAGAATATGATTGTTCCTACAATATCTCTTCTCTGTGTGTGGTTTGATATTCGGATGCGTTTATGTTCTGGAACTCGATGTTTCGCAGTTGGTTAGTAGATGATCCGAAAGTCGATGATTCGTTGTCCGGATATAATCTGGAAATCTACGTTTCGTTGTTCGGTTGAATGGAGACTAAATTTTGTGTTCGGATACTCGGTGAATCGGTGTTACTTGTGCGGTTGTTCGCATTCCGCTCTTCTTTGTACGTGTTGCTTTTGTGCGGGTACTCAGCGCTCGTGTTGCAAAGTAGGCCACTCTGCGATTTGGGGTTCCTGTTGCAGTTGTTCGTTAGTACTAATGCTACTAGCTAGCCTCTAAGACCCGAGGGTGAAGTAGTGTAAATTTATTAGCCCCACAACTAAGGGTAACTCTCAAAAAGTGCTCCCCAACATTCTATACACTTCCGTGTCAGTTGGCGCACTTCGAACACTCAAGTAATTAAAGTTTTTGTGGCTAGCTACCCGCAGTAGCAAGCCTACCTTTCCAATCACAAACTGAAATACTTAAGTAAACAGGCGAATAAGGCGATTGGGAATTATTTACAGCGGTGGCAAAAATACCCCTCAGCGTAATGTTGACAACATTTTCTGAGAATTTCAGCTATGTACAACTTTTCTAAAATTGGTGTCGAAAAAATTCCGCGGCGGCCCGATCGGACTAGTTGATAAAATGTATGTCCCAATGCATTGGGACCGTCCCATGTCATTGAGCTGATATGAATCGGGTACTTTCATTGATAGAAGGGAAGTCTCCTCTTGTCTCCCTTTGGAGATGTTTATGGGAACAGGTATAGATATATATTGAAGTCCGTTAATTCAGACGTCCTACATTAGGGTGACCCCAAAAAAATCTTTTTTTTTGATTTCCTATCCCCTAAATTGTTTCCATTTGATCCAAAAACTTTATCTATGAAATTTTATGGCGATCGGTTAACGTTAACCCGTGCCAACATAGCACGTTTCCATAGTAATTTGTATGGGGCCAAAGGCCCATTTTCACCGAAATTCACTAAATGCCATAATTATGGTCCGATCGATGGAAAAACTTTTCCAGTTCATTATTGTGGTTAAAAAAACGATTTCTACAAAAAAAAAATTGAAAAACGGATCAGATTTTAATATAGCTCCAATATGCATATTTGGCCGATTGGGGGGTATTTTTGGCCCTATCTTATATATAAAAGACCATGTGTGTATGTATGTTCCGTATAGACTCAAAAACGGCTAAACCGATTTTCTTGAAAATTTCAGAGGATGTACAGGGAACATCCGTGGTGAAAATAGGCTATACTTTTTTTGAATTTCGAAGGGGGCGGGTTACCTCCTACTTTTTTAAAAACGCTTTTTTAGCACACCCACTTTTTTAATATGTTGTATACCCAAAACTACTGAACCCATTTTCCTGAAAATTTCAGAGGTCCCGTGGTGAAAAAAAGTTATATATTTTGTTGAATTTCGGAGGGGGCGCGGTAACCCCCCTATGTCTTATTTTTTAAAAACGCTATTTTAGCAAAACAGACGAACGAATCAGTAAGAAAATTAATTTGCGAGGCAAAGGTGGTTGTGTTTCTGACCCTAGGTACTCATTTGGAGCCTGACGACCTGACCACGTCCACTTTTTTAAATATGTTATATATACAAAACAGCTTAACCGATTTTCTTAAAAATTTCAGAGAATGTATAGGGATGACCAGTGGTGAAAATAGGTCAAATATTTGTTTGAATTTCTTAGAGGAGGGGTACCCTATGCCCGATTTTTAAAAATGATATTTTAGCACGCCACTTTTTAAATATCCAATAATACAGAACCTATTTTCCTGAAAATTTCAGAGAATGTACAGGTAAAAATATGCAATATCCCAGCAAAATAAATTGGAAGTAGTGCAATGTGGACTAGTTCTTTCACGGCATGTTTTGATGCAGTTCCAACGGATTCGTGAAAAAGGCACTCCAGTCCTCACATTTTAACTGCATTTGGATGCAATCCATCCACTTGCCACATTTTAACAACATCCGGATCCAGTTCAACGGAGTCGTGAAAAAGGCACTCCAATTCCTCACAATTTAACAGCATCCGGATGCAGTCCAAACGGAGTCCTGAAAAAGGCACTCCGTTCGCTACATTTTATTAGCAGTTATTAGAGATCCCTACAAGTACATAATTCAGTTTGTACATCTCTACATGCAGCGGCATACATTTTCCAAGAAACGATAAGCGTGTTAGCATTTCCAAAAATTTGTTAATATAAAATAAAAAATATTTAATTTCACTATGCAACACTGAAAATGCAAACAACTTCTAGTATGCATTTTTTGAAAGTACATATTTAGACTACAAAAACCCTAGTAGGGTTTTGTCCTGTCACATCCAGTTCGGATTTTATGACCTCATCTAAACCGGGCTAAATCTACACTTTTTTGCATTTTTCAGGCCTTTATCTCAGAAACGAAAAGGAATTTGGCCTTCCTGTCTTTAGCAATATTGTAGCCCTAAACTAGTAGAACTTATCTTTTGAAAAAAAAAAAAACAACAAAGGAAAACTCCATCTAGGGCATCAAAATCTATAAAATATAGAAAATTTTACATAAGTGCTGAAATTATGGTCAGTATCGGCTAAACTATTGGGAGCGGAACCAAGTAACCTTTTGCAAAAATCTTCCAAATAAAGTTCTCAGCAATTCTTTAGAACATTCCGAAACTCTAAGATGCTTACTTCATGTCGTTTCAGCGGTATTTTGCATCATATCTTTTACAACACGTATTTCAAACACAGTTCACACCAACAGTTTATTCTCGCATTTAGGATTTAACTACATTATTGACATTTTCATCAAATTGTCGTTGAAAAATGTACTGAAAACAACGGCATAGAGAAATTTTACAACAATGACATGTTCTGAAGAGTTGTGTATTACACTCCAAGGAATATTTTTCAAAAGAAAATATTCAGAAAAAATTAACGGTTTTGGAGATACGGTGCGAAATGTATAAAAATTGTGGAATTTTTGCATATATTTTGAAATTTGAGACAATAAATTTATTTTTTCGAGTTCATTATTTCTCCAAATATTTTATTCTTGTCTTTATCTACAAATTTGCTTCAGAGAAGATTTGCATTGGTTTCAGAGCATAGCCCCAAATTTCTTTAAAAACTCAATATTTAACCATGTTTAGATGGGGCCATAAAATCCGAGCTGGATCTGACACAACAAAACCCAACTAGGGTTTCTTGTCGTTTGGGTCTGTACTTTCAAAAAATCCTCAGTTCGAATTGTTTGCACAAGATCACCTTAAAATTGTTGCACAGTGTTTGCAAACATGTTTTCGGTAAGAAAATTTCCCAATGGGGTGCTGTTGGAGTACATGTAGAAATCTTAACTGGTGATGGGAAGTCAATAACAAAACCATTTAGCAGATGAAGCAAGAACAGTTCAGCTTGGATTAAATGAGGAGCGGAGGAAGCACGCATGGGTGCGATTGAATTCAATGGAGAATTTTCATAATTTGTGTTAATGTTAAGTTCTTAGTATTTTTGTTTAACACAAATAATAAATTCACACATTCCGCAGAATGTATCAAAACACGTGCTTTGGAATGCATCCTATTCTACCCCCAAAGGGTTAGTTAAAATGCAGTGCCAGAGGGTCAGTTAAACTGCAGAGCCAGAGGGTCAGTTAAAATGCAGTGCCAAAGGGTTAGTTAAAATGCAGTGCCAATGGGTCAGTTAAAATGCAGTGCAATGGATCTTTCAGTAGTCACGCTCTTGTAAAAATCATGAGTGAAAATGCATAATTTGATGCACTCCCAAATCACTTGTACATATGATTTAACTGTCTCTTTGGAGGCAAACTTTTTGCTGGGATATTTTGTCGAATTTCGGAGGGCCCTATTTTTTTAAAAACGCTATGTTTGTAAATCTTGCGAACGTATCGGTTTGAAAATGAATTTGCAATGGTGGTTGTGTCCCCCACCCTAGGAACATATTTAAGATCTAAAGGCCCGACCATGCCTTTTTTAAATAAGTTATATCTCCAAAACTTCTGAACCGATTTCCATATCATTTTCAGATGATGTACAGAGATGGCCAATGTTGGAAATATGCTATATATTTTGTTGAATTTCAGAAAAGAGCTATATATTTAAAACTTACGAACGTTAAAAATCAATGTTATACCTAACGAAGATTTGCTCTTATTGGAAAGAAAGAGTTTTTGGATTAGAAGACAACATATCGACAGCTAAAGCTTCATCTGGTTTATAAGATATACATTATAAGAAGGTACTTCCACCATCGGTCCTTAAGTTGCCATTGGAAATTCATGTGAATAAGGGGTACACATGTAATATTAAATAGAAATTATCATTTGGAACAAATATAGGATGGCACATAAAAATTCCCTAGGAGTTATAGATCGATTCCTGAAGGATTTAAGAAGCAATTAACGTTTAGATTTCAGACAAACATTTCCAGCAGATGAAATAAATGCATGCCTCAAGTCATCAGTTCTTTGACGGTATATTAAAATTGCATATCAACACCAACATTTCTGAAGATTTTTTATTTATAGACACTTGAAGATCCTGACTAATTAGCGATGCAAGAAAAATATAATTGACTTAAGAAAAGGTAACATAAAACTGTTTCAATGGCCAGCAAAGCGGACCGGGTCGGCTAATATCTATATATATATATATATATATATATATATAAAATTCTTCGAGTCTGCCATGATGTTCGAAATTAAACTCCTCCGAAACGGCATGACCGAATTCGATGAAATTTTGTATGCGGAGTTTTTAGGTCTGAGAATAGGTTTTTAGCTATTTTTTATAAAGGTCAGTGGAGTGACCAGGGTACCTCCCCCACAAAATGGTTTAAGAAAACGTGAAATTAAGGATATTTTTGAACGTATTGTTTAAAAATTACTTGCAATACTATGGTAAATACTGCCTCGATCCTGAATGGTCATCTCTCGGAAGTGGAATATCGCGGTCAGCCCTATTTCAAAAATGTATTATTATAGATAATATCCTTAATTTTAGTAAGCGTGACTACAAAAACGCTATAAACACTGGCTTCAATAAGTGGGAAGGCGCGATCAACCCCACATTTTGGAATACAGTACAACCTCGATAATGTAAAATGCTAAGTGATCGAAATTCAAAAAAAAAAATTATTGAGAAATCAGGCAAAACGTAATTTTAAAGATGGTAAATAACTGGAACGTCTAAAAATGTGAAATAGTCACTAAAATGACGGGTAAACTATGCTATGATCTATCAAAATGTATATAAATTCTTTAAGACTGACATGATATTCTAAATTAGACTTCCGTGTGTGAAGGTTGATAAGGTGGTAGAATACAGAAAATGGAGGGGATGGGGGACCTCTCCCATAACAGGTTTTAACAAACCGCGAACTCAGAGATTATTAGACATATTAGTAAAAACAATAGTAATTGTGGCCTCTGTCAATAATGGTTTTTTTTGAATCAGAATATCGCGATTGCGTCCATATTTTCAAAATTTTATTCTTTCTGATTAGATTTACTAACTTTACGCCGTGAACAATAACTTTAGGGCTTGAAATACAGAAGAGTCTAGATAAATTCAACTAGCATTTTGAAGTCATTTTTATGAATTACCGATGTTTCATGTTTAAAAGTGTAAAATAATAACGTGCTCAATGAAACAGCACTTTGTTAACAACAAGTAAAAACGACGTTACCCATCAGCATAAATTATATTGAAATCAGGTTTCAGACAGTTCGGTTGAAAAAATCCCCAAAAATCGGTAGGTATCGTTTTATGGGGGCTATATGGAAACGTAGATTTTACCGAAAATTATCTGCTAAAATATTTGATATCTCCAAAGGAGACCACATACCAAATAATGTTGAATATATATAATTGTTCCACAAACATCCAAGACGGGACAAGGGAGACTTCTCTCATATCAAAGAGTGCACCCCGATTCATATTAGCTCAATGATATGGAACCTACTGTTTATCGCCGAGTCCGAACCACTTTATAGAGGGGTATTTTGCCATCGTTGAATATTTTGATGTTACCTGGCCGGGGAATCGAACCCACAACCTTCTGTGTGCAATAATGTTGAATAATGCCGCTAAAACCTTGAAAATACCGAGAACCGGAAGGTATCGTTCAATGGAGGCTACATAACAACTTCTACCGGTAATGTTTTATACCCATAATTGTAGCCTTTTCGGTGGAATTATGACTCTAAAAACTCTAAAATATTGAAACTCGGGAGGTACAGTCCTATGGTAGCTGTATTAGAACGTGGACCTATGTCAATAATTCTCTGCAGAAATGTTTTATACCCCCAAGTAGACTAAGTACCAATTATAGCCATTTCGTATGAATAATGTGGCTATACACATACAAATACCGAAGTTAAAAATCTAGCGATGACTATTTACAAAACCTGGACCTGTACCGAATATTCTATATTCTATACCCACTCTGAACACTTAATACCAAATTGTAGCCATTTCTGTGGGATTATGAGGCTAAAAACTTCAAAATATCGACACTCTGGAGGTACCGTTTTAGAGTAGCTCTATCAAAACGTGGACCTATGTCGATAATTTATTACAGAAATAT
Source organism: Musca autumnalis (assembly GCF_047663935.1). Classification (NCBI taxonomy): domain Eukaryota; kingdom Metazoa; phylum Arthropoda; class Insecta; order Diptera; family Muscidae; genus Musca; species Musca autumnalis. Next base: position 226,626,838 of record NW_027411755.1, read on the forward strand.
TCTATGCCTTCATTGTCATTTCGGTAAGATAATGTTGTTAAAACCTTAAAAATACTGCAAATCGGGCTGTCAGTGGTATGGCGGCTATATCAAAATGTGGACTGATATAATAACTTTTCAATACCAAACATGCTACGAGTAATAAATAGAAACTTCTGTACCAAATTGAAGAGTTCTATGTCAAATATCGCGAGCTTGATTAAAAAAAAAATAGATAGACGGATATAGTTATATCGACTTATTTTTTATGTTGATCACAAATTAATACATACTTTATAGGTTCTTCGACGAATATTCCGATGTGTTGCAAACAGAATCACAAAATTAATTATACCCTTACACATCGTATGGTGGAAGCTATAATTTAAGTAACTTTCTATTCTACATCTGGAGATACCATTGTATGAGGGTTATACCAAAACATCGACATATCGTCAAATCGGTTCGAAAATCTAGAGGTATAAATATTAGATAGATAAATTGTTGATAGATTACTAAGGCTTACATGGAAGCCCAAAACGACGGGCCACAGTGTTGCCGCTTCCATACAAATGTGGACAAAAATAGAAGGCGTTGACCTAGGTTGATGAATTTTTGCACAATCACTTATGAGGGCACAGGAATGAAAAATGTCAACTTTGGTCCATATCGGTTCAGATTCAGATATAGCCCCCATATATATCTTTTCCCGATTTTGCTATAACTCGGTCAATTTTAATCGAATAGCCTTCAAATTTAATACTTGATATTTTCTTAGGCTCCTGAGTAGTTTAACCAATTTTCGTAAAAATCGGTTCAGGTTTGGATATAGCTCCTATATATATATATTTCCCCGATTTTGCTATAAATCGCTCAATTTTTGATGAATAGTCTTCAAATTTAACATGGGACGTTTCCCCAGGCCCCTGTTCAGTTTTACCGATTTTGACTTGATTTCGCAAAAGTGGGTTTTTGGATATAGCCTCCATATCGTCACCATAAATGCCCGAAAACGTAACCCACAAATCCAAAACTTTACAGGAGAAGTAAAAAACGTTATAAAGTTAAAAACTGTTTTATGGAATATTAATCTTATGAAGGCGAATATATGGGATATTATCGATCATATTAGAAGGGGAATAAGTAGTGAAACCAAAACCGCTGAAGTGCTTAGTTTTGAGATCCTCCATTACAACAAAATCTGCAATATTTTCTTATTTTCCGAAATGCAATTTCTTGAATAGGATCGTTGTTTTAGAACGTAGAAGCTTGAAATTTGACCAGGACATGTATTTTAGCTTTATGTATCAGATTACGTAAAAAAACTAATTTCGATTTTCATGTCGGTTACGTCTTCGGGCATTTATGGTGACGAAATATACATATCTTTAACGGATTTTGCTATAAATCGGTCAATTTTTTTAAAAATAACCTTTAATTTTAACATGGAATATTTTCTTAGGCCTGTGCCCTCATAGGTACTTGTGCAAACATTCATCAACCCAGGTCAACGGTAAAACTGAACAGGGGCCTGAGGAATACCATGTTAATTTTGAAGGCTCTTCATCAAAAATTGAACGAATTATAGAAAAATCGGGGGAAGATATATATGAGAGCTATATCCAAACCTGAACCGATTTTTACGAAAATCGGTGAATCTATTAATTATATTAAGAAACTATCACACATAAAATTTCAAGGCTATTCGATTAAAATTGACCGAGTTATAGCAAAATCGGGGATAGATATATATGGGGTCTATATCCAAATCTGAACCGATTTTTGTGAAAATCGGTGTAGCTATTCAGGGGCCTAAGAGTATAACACATACTAAATTTTAAGGCTATTCTATCAAAATTGATCGAGTTGTAGCAAAATCGGGAAAAGATATATATGGGCTATATAAAATCTGAACCGCTATATCTCAGAAGGTTGCAGGGATGGGCAGAATGTTTTTACACATTTTGATTTGGAAGAGATGTCCAATTAACGGAAAACAGGAGCCAAGGTGGCAATAGGTGGCAATCAAAAGATCTGCTCTACTAAATATTAAGAATTTTGATTTTTTTTTATCAAATTTAAATTTTGATTTCTTGATAACGGTACATTGCCCATGTGCAGTTAATGTCACCTTTTTGTACTAAAACGTTATATTTATAGCCAACTCATCAAATCCCCATCCAAAACTTTTAGTATTACCAACAAATTTTTCAGAAACTGTTATTTTAAATGTCGTCCAAATTGCATATCGTTATCGCCTTAGATCACCTGGGAAATATTTTTCATATTTAAAGAGCTATAACTTTATTATGGATGCACATATCGACAAAATTCTTTCAGATTCGTTGTATCGGATGTGTTCACTGTAAGAAAAAAACATAAACATATGTAAAAGTTAACATCACATTTTTTGATTTTTGTCCAAGCGGCAACACTGTGCGGGCCAGCAAGGCGGGACCGGGTCAGCTAGTAGCTATATACAAATTACTGTGGAAACAAAAATCGCCAGGTTGGCACGGGTTAATGTTAACCGATCGCCATAAAATTTCATATATATGTATAATATTTTTGAATCAATACGAAAAGTTAGAGGCTAGGAAATCCAAAAAAAAAAAAAATATTTGTTTGGGTCACCATATTGTACACCACTCTAACAAACATTTTTCTTTGAGTGACTGTTGAATAAGTTCGCTCATTCACTCTTATAAAAACAGCAGAAAACATTGACTATATGTTGTTTGAGTATGTGCATCTTTACATATGTTTGTTATCTTTTATAAACTTGGTGTGTTGAAATTTATTAGCGGTTATTTCTCTCGCAGCTCAATTGGGCGGGGGTACTACAACAAAAATCAACATCAAAAAAAGAAGGCAAAGATTGAACCAATCTACATTTTAATGTATCGAACGAACGACCATCCAGTAAACTGAATGACTGACTGGCCATGTATGCGGTCAATTTTTATTTTATGACTTCTTTAGATAGCATTTCTTGTTGTTGTTCAGATGCTCCTTTGGCTGGCTGGGGCTACAGCAAACCAACATCAGCCACAGTATTAAACACCATCAAAGTGTTGTGTTCTCATAGACACTTGGGGTGTTGGTCGAGTTCGTTTGTTTGTTTGGTTGTGATTTTCATTTTTGATGAAATAATTTCATTAACTATTCGAAAATCTCCCGCTTTGTCGCTTTAAGTGTTTTTTCTGTCTTCATTTTTTGTTGAGGTTTCACCGGTTAATTCTTTATAACTTCTTTTTTGCCTTTGTCCAGATATGCATTTGTTATTCATATTAACCCTGGGATTAGGGATGATGCCATCATAACAGTCAATGGTTTAAGTGGCTTTAATTTGTTTGCCAAGTAACAAATCACGCTGGTGTTCCTCCTTAGCAATCTACAATTTGGTAACCACAAAATTTATAATGTTTTTTCGGTTATTAAGTGGATATTGAAGGGGTGGGGAACTACGTTTCTTTGTTCCACAACATTATAAATACATAAATTTTGGAAATTAAATGATAACCACAGATACAAATGTGGTATGTGGTCAGAGACAATCGAAGACCACCCCTGTAGTGTATAAATACCTACCTAGTAAACAAATGAACGAACGAACGATCGACGACCACCAGCATTCACCAGCTATGAACACGAACGAATCCAATGGTGTACCACCCAAACATATCCACATCGTAGCCGATACTTCAACATAAAATTTATTTCATTTTAATAACTTAAAAATTATAATCTCAACTTCTTTGCTGTCTCAATCACCAGTGAGTGGATGAATCATTCAGTTTTGTTCCTTAAATTGAGACTTAATAAGGTGGTCAAGTCGTTATGTGACCTAACGAGCATGATCTGTTTTATAGATCATTTTAATGGGATTTTTTGTTTTTATTCATTCTGTTGTGTTTTAATACCCGTCGATGAGCCGAATAATTAGGTGCAAATTGATGTGGTATTTGTGAAATTTGGTGGGAAAATTTTGTGGTGATTTAAGACGAATCCAAACAAGGTATAAGATAAGGAAATGAATCATACCGAAACAAAAGGATATGTGGCACTACATTGGCAGGCACATACTTTTGTTACAAAATCAACCAGCTGTGAGAAAGCAACATTTAGGTGACACAGTTTACAAATGGCCAAGAATTGGTTCAGAGAGTACATCACAGTAACCTTTAACCCAATACTATTGCCCAATGGGATTGTAAGGCTCATTCTCCGCAACATTTCTGACACCGAACATTAGCTAGAATGACATAACCTAACTCGATACATTTACTATACTGATGTCATTAAATTGATTTCCATACCAAATTTAAAGATTTCAGCTTTAACTTTCCAAAATATACAATTGGTACCAAATTTAGTAACTTTTAGAAGATTTCGTACACTTATAGATCGAATTTCCACAAACCGTTTGGTACATCTTTCTAATTCACTATCAGTTACCTCATTCTAAATATCAGATTTCTAGTTCTTCCCGTTTTCCTAATTCAAAGGGTACCATATTTAGTGCCTTTTAGTACTTTTCGCATCCGTCCATGCCTATCCTTATCTCACTTCTACACAACAAGAACAGCGGTTTCTTCTGTGCAATGATATGTCAGTAACTCACTTAGTCATCACTAAGTTCTTTTATATATTAAGATATTGATTTTGTATCACGAGTTTGCTTCAATATACGTGGTATCTGTAGATACCGTAATGTGGTACGAAGTCATTGACATATACCAATAGTAAATTACGTTAATCTTAGTTGGGAAGAACATTTTGAAAAAGTTTGAGAGTTATCTTACACACTAGACATTATTTTACTATGTGCCGGTAAGGGTTTTCGGAGACTTTGGACTATTATCTCAAGCAAGTATGGACTTACTCCCGAAAAAAGTACCGTTGTGATAGGGACCAAGAGAACAACCTTATACAAAAAAAGTCAAATAGATTCGAAACGAGTCCTCAAACCGCACTTTTAGCAAATTTTGTGTGGCATTCAATTGAAGTTTAACACTTTGGTAGAACTCCCGGAATTCGTTCTGGCTCCTGTGTATTTCAATTTTTTTACACTCCCGCATTTCAATTTCTCCATTTTTTCCTGCGGAAAACACGTTTTTCCTTTTTCCTTTTCTAACGGTATCTTCTCGTACGCTAATCTCTTTCGTTGCTACTGATTGTATAGTAGCTGTATACATTCCTGGGGTCTAATTACGAAATTCGATTCGATCGAGTATTTACTCGTGAATGAAAAAATCGAACTATGAAAACCTATGTGTTCTTAAAAGAACATTGAGAAGGTAGATGGTAAAAAATGTGTTTATTTTGAAGCAAAAACTATAAAAACAATTTTACTAATGAACAAATCTAAATATTTATTGAAATCGTTGAATAATAAGTTCGGAATGAAGTTGTGCTAGAAAACTGTGCGAAATGATTTATTTTTGTAAAACTTGTTGACATTGTTGTAACAAATTGCTAATGTATCTACCTTAGTAAATGTACGGTTGGTGACGCGAATAGGTTTTCATAGTTTGATTTGTTCATTATCGAGCAAATACTCGATCGAATCGAATGTCGTAATTAGGCCCCTGGTCATATAGTTGGATCTTTGGTGGAGGTCTCTAGTATTCAAGTATGGATTTTGCTTTTGTTTGCATGAAGGGGGCTTCTTTGTTAATATCTTATCGGAACGAGAAGTACTTTCGTTAAGCAATTGGGGCAGTTGGCCAGATATACTGTGGATGGTTGTGATTACATCGTTCCAAAGTCATTCCGTTTGTAACACATCGAAATATTCATCGAAGACCCTTTAAAGTATATATATTCTTGATCAGGGTAAAATTCTAAGTCGATATAACCATGTCCGTCTGTCAGTCTGCTGAAATCAAGATACAGCTCGCAATTTTTAAGATAGAGCTTTGTAATTTTGTAGAGAAGTTTTTTTCCTCCTGGGATGTTTGGTATTGCAAATGGGATGTATCGGTCTACGATTTGATATAGCCCCCATATAACGGTACCGCCCGATTTTCGGTATTTTGAAGGTTTTAGCCTCATTACCATAACGAAATGGCTGGAATTCGCTACTTAGTCTTCGTTGGGTGTATTAAACTTTCCTCCAGAAATTTGTCGTTACAGGTCCACGACTTTATATAGCCCCCATAGAACGGTACCTCTCGATTTTCGGTATTTTGATGATTGTGGCTTCAATATTCCTCCGAAAATCCATAATTGGTATTTAATCTTGGTTGGAGATATAAAACTTTCCCCCAGATTTTTTGTGGTACAGGTCCGGGGGTATAAATCTGTCCCCCAGAAATTTATCGGTACAGGTCCACCCCTTAATATAGCCCCCATAGAACCGAATTTTTAATGTTGTGGCCACAATAATCCACCGAAATGACTGAAAATTAGTATTTAGTCTTCGTTTGGGGTATAAAACGTTCCATATGAAGTTTGTCGGTATAGGTCCACGCCTTCACATAGCCCCCATAGAAAGGTACCTCCCTATTTTCGGAATTTTTAATGTTGTGGCCACAATATTCCACCGAAATGACTGCAAATTAGTATTTAGTCTTCGTTTGGGTATAAAACTTTCCATATGAAGTTGGTCGGTATATGTCCACGCCTTCACATAGCCCCCATAGAACGGTACCTCCCGATTTTCGGAATTTTTAATGTTGTGGCCACAATAATCCCGTTCACCCATAAGAACGTTAAAAACTTGGGTTTGGGCGTCGGGTTAGTAACCCTCCCCTAGAAAAAACATCCTACTATGAAAAAACGAAAGAAAAGAAAAACAAACCCCTCTAAAGTTGACGAACCCCGCAAACGTTTTAAGGACCATGATCTGCGAATCTGCACCTGGAATGTTCGCACTCTTTATAGAGAAGGTGCAGTCTTCGCATTGGCAGACGTACTTGAAAAGTACAAGGCCGATATTACTGCCATACAGGAAATACGATGGATTGGGAAAGGCGTCACAACAACACCTAAAGGTGACGCACTGTATTATAGCTGCCATGACGTAAAGCATGAATTTGGTTGCGGATTCGTAGTTAGTCGGAGACTAAAACATCTGGTATCCAGCTTCACCCCAGTGAATGAAAGACTTGCAAATAAAGCACGAACAGACTCAACGCGGAAGTTGGACATCGATAAGCTGCAAACACAACAGATAGCCACAGCATATTCCACTCAACTAGCCCAATTGCTTAACGCGAGCACTCCTTGTCCCGATAACATAACAACACAATGGCAGCATATTGCCCACTCCATGCAAACAGCCGCAAAATCCACACTTGGATTCCAGAGACCTCCACAAAGGAATTCATGGTATGACCAGGAGTGTCGTGCTGCTACCGAAGAGAAAAATGCGGCATATAGAGCTACTTTACAATCAGTAGCAACGCGTAGCGCACGAGAGAGATATCGGGAGAAAAGGAGAGAAGAGAAACGGCTTTTCCACAAGAAAAAGAGAGAAATGGATAAGCGGGAGTGTGAAAAAATCGAGATGTACAGGAGACAGAATGAAGTCCGAAAATTCTACCAAAGAGTGAAACATCAAACAGATGGCTTTGGTACAGGCACATCCTCCTGTAGAGACCAGCAAGGTAATCTGGTAACAGATACAGATAGCGTGCTCAGGATATGGAAGGAACATTTCTCCAATCTGCTGGTATCCAATAGTAGCGAAGACGATGATACCACAGATCCAATCCCAGAAGATGGTATAGAATGTATACCGCCCGGCCAAGATGAGGTAAAAAAAGCAATCAACCGGCTGAAGAATAATAAAGCAGCAGGAGCCGATGGCTTACCAGCCGAGCTGTTTAAAACCGGAGGCGACGCGCTGATAAGGTGTATGCATCAGCTAGTTAGCACCATCTGGCAGGAAGAACGCGTACCCGATGATTGGAACCTGAGCATCCTATGTCCCGTCCACAAGAAAGGAGATAAGACTGTATGCTCAAACTATAGGGGCATAAGTCTTCTCCCTATTGCCTATAAGATAGTGTCAGGGATATTGTGCGAACGACTAAAGCCAATGGTCAACGAAATAATTGGACCATACCAATGTGGCTTTAGACCTGGCAAGTCCACCATTGACCAGATATTTACCCTGCGGCAAATCCTAGAGAAGACCCAAGAGATGCAGATCGACATATTTCACCTTTTTGTCGATTATAAAGCAGCATTCGACAGTCCCCTCCGATGAAAGGTATTCCACACAATGTCTGAATTTGGTATCCCCGCAAAGCTCATCCGGCTTTGTAAGATGACTTTAAGTGATACTAGGTCCTCAGTTAAAATTGGAAAGAACTTCTCCGAAGAATTTTGTACCAAAAGAGGTTTCAGACAAGGAGACAGCCTTTCGTGTGACCGGTTCAACATTTTGCTGGAAAAGGTAATACGAGATGCAAATGTCAAAAGAAATGGCACAATTTACACCAATAGCCACATGTTACTTGCCTATGCTGATGACATAGACATCATGGGACGATCAGTAAAGGAAGTAACTGATACCTTTAGGAAGGTCGAAGCAGAATCTGCGAAAGTGGGTCTGGCGGTAAACGGCGAAAAGACCAAATTGATGGTGTCGACGCGCAAAGCGTCCATAGAGCTCGGACCAACCGTAGAAGTTGGTACCTACAATTTTGAGGTAGTTAAAGACTTCGTCTACCTCGGCACTGCCATAAACACAACAAACAACATCAGTTGTGAAATAAGAAGAAGAATTGTATTGGCCAACAGATGCTACTATGGATTAAGTAAGCAATTTAAAAACAAAGCCACATCTCGTCAAACAAAAATAACACTATACAAAACGCTGATACTACCCGTGCTAATGTACGGCTCCGAAGCATGGGTACTTGCGCAAGCAGATAAGGCAGTGCTTGGTGTGTTTGAGAGGAAAATTCTTCGAAAGATCTACGGGCCGATTTGCGTTGACGGTGAATATCGACGTCGTATGAACCACGAGCTATATAAGCTATACAAAGACATGCATATAGTTAAACGTATCGAGATGCAACGATTGCGTTGGCTAGGCCATATCATGAGAATGAGCGATGATGAACCCGCTAAAAAGGCGTATGAATACATGCCACATGGCGGTGCACGCAGAATCGGCAGGCCTAAGCTTCGATGGAGCAAACAAGTGGATGAAGAAATGGAAAGGCGCGGTATTCCAAAAAGTCAAGCGAAAAACAGAGAGGAATGGAGATCTTTTCTTAGTTCGGTCTATAGAACAAATGTTCTGTAATGGGCCAACTAAGTAAGTAAGTAGGCCACAATAATCCACCGAAATGACTGAAAATTAGTATTCAGTCTTCGTTTGGGGTATAAAATTTTCCATATGAAGTTTGTCGGTATAGGTCCACGCCTTCACATAGCCCTCATAGAACGGTACCTCCTGATTTTCGGCATTTTGAAGGTTGTGTCCACAATAATCCACCGAAATGGCTGGAATTTGATATTTAGTCTTCATTTGGGGCATAACACTTTACATATGACATTTGTCCGTATAGGTCCAGGCCTTCATATATCCCCCATAGAGCGGTACCTCCCGATTTTCGGTATTTTGAAGGTTGTGACGTCAATATTCAATATATTTAGTCTTCCATGGGGATATAAAATATTCCAGAAGTGAATTATCAGTATAGGTCTACGTCTTCCTATATCCGCCATAAAAGCGTATCTCTTAATTTTCGGTATTTTGAAGGTTTTAGACACATTATGTTACCGAATTATCGGACATTTGGTATTAGGTCTTCTTCGAGTCTACAAACTTTCCGTCAGAAATTTATCGGTATAGATCGACGTTTTGATATAGCCTCCATGGAACAGTACCTCCCGAATTTCGGTATTTTGAAGGTTAGCCACATTGTTTTACCGAAATTGCTGAAATTTGGTATTTAGTCTTCTTCGTAAACTAAAGGAAACTAATTTTTAATTAATTTAATTCTTACATGTTTTTTTTTTTTTGTATTTTTATCTGGAGGCAGCCTGGTGCCCTTATGATTGTTGAGATGCTTAAATCATGTACTGCTAACTACCAAGTTTTTCGCTGCTCCGAAGTACATCAGCCTCATTCCATTGTCAGACGTTTCACTATGGAGGCTAAATTTCCCGACTGTTGGGTCAAAGCTATTGTCCCTTGTACTATTTAAGTATATCTGCCAGTGCTTGAGCTGCATCTTCTCTATAAGGTGCAGCTTTGCAGTTAATTGTCCTTAAAACTTTTGCTAAACGTCAAAAGAATGTTCTAATACGGGGATGCCATTGTTGTGCAAGGAAATGCACATTCGCCCTGCACACTGAATACCCGTGTTCGACTACCAGACCAGACAACATCACATTTTTCAGCAATTTTATCCCTCAGCGTAATGTAGGCAACATTTCCTGAGTATTTGAGTCTTGTGAAACTTATCTGAAAGTGATGTCTTAAGACAGACCGTTCAGACTAATATGTATCGGGATGTACACAATTATATGAAAGAAGCCTTCGTATGTTCGTCGGAACATATACATATATGTATATAACATCGGAATGAATTGACTTCCAAAATTAGATACAGCTCCAAGTTGGTTCTAGTACGATGGGTTTTTTATCTAAGGCTTAGGTAAGCTAAGTCCGGACAAGAACCCGCAAACCTGCTTAGTTATTCCTCTCAGCTGGGTTGTTTCTTACAGTTGGATCGCAGGCAATCGTTTTCGTTTTGGAAAAGTTGCAGCAGCCGGCTCGATGGCGCTCGGATGATAGGGGTCGGTTTGATATTGCTAGATATGCAGTAGTAGTGTTTGGGTTGGTGTGGTAATTGGGTGGAAGCGTCTCGGCTATAATAGGCGTGCTGATGATACTCTGCGCCGAGGTCGGGTTAATAATACTCGGCTTGTTGTAGTCGGGTTGATAATACTCGGCTTAATGTAGTCGGATTAAAACGAATCGGTTTGTTGTAATTGCTTTGATGATACTCGGCTTGGTATTGAATCGACTTGGCTTGGTGTATTCCGTGTGATATGATACTCGTGTTGGTGTAGTCTGGTAGGTGATACTCGGCTTGTTGTAGACGGGTTCAAGCGTAGTCGGGTTGGTGTAGTCATGTTGAAGCCGTTCGGCGTGGTTGATGATCCTCGGGTATAACACTCGCTTTGGTTCAAAGTTTTCAACCCGTAATATTTTCCAAACTTAGGCTATCTCCCGCACAAAAGTTTAAACTTGTTCTTTTAAATTGACCCAGCAAAATTTGACGGAAGGGGTTCTTTGCGATGACGTGATTTCATGTCATCTTTTGCATTGGTTCAAAGGAAGTCGTGAAAGATCCGATCTTTTCATTAGGATTTGAACCAATGCCAAGGAAGTCGTGAAAGATCCGATCTTTTCATCAGCATTTGTACCCATTCCATCGATCCAATAAAGATGATGTTTGTGTTTTTATTTACACACCTGTTTATTTTCATTTTGGTATGTTCCAGTACTGCAAAAATCTACTAATTTTTACTATTTTTTCCGATAACATAAAGGAAAAATTGTTATCGTAGTAAAAATAAGTAGATTCTTGCAGTTTCTGGAACAGATCAAAGTTGTTAGAACTGTCGTCGTGATGTTGTCTCACATTGCCTGCATATCAAACAACTAAAACTTCTAAACAATTGGTATTATATGAAGTCCCAACCATCGAGCTAAAAATAGAATCGGACTGCACACATTGCTATTTTAAAAGTTCCCTTGTCTGTTCTAAATCTGACATAGAATGAAATCAATCAAATCTCGCTTCTTGGAATTTGGAAAAAAAGTCCGAAACGAAAAGGAACAAGAATCTGAAAATAAAGAAGAAACTACTTTTGGAAAGAAACAATTAAAAATAAATTAATTAAGCATAAATGGTATTTTCCATAAAAAGTCTCTCCTCCCCGTTCGTTACATTTTGTTCTTAGAGATCCCTAAAGCAAGCCGGGTTGTAGATCCCTACATATTTCCGTCACTAAACAAAAGAGTATAAATTACCAAAATGTTGTTATAAAATAACAAAATTATAAAATAAAAGTAATTTACGAAATAAAAATACTTAAAGGAGTGCATTTGGAGTCCATGTTGAAATCTGAACTGGTGATGGGAAGATAATTGAAAAAACCTTTTGTAAGATGAAAGAATATCAGTTGCGGAGAACGGAGGAAGTAATCTTTTGCGTTGCAGCGGTGGTGATTACATTGCAATTTTGGATGTAAACTTTTGAAAAACTAAACTGAAAAATTAATTGTAGCTATTTCATGAATTCGTTTGAATTAATAAAGAGTTTTGTTTTTCATGAAAACCATATTTCAATACAGCATTTCCATTTTCCAAACAAGACAAGAAAATTTCATGCCAAGGGGTTGGTGAAAATGACATGCCAAAGCATTGGTTAAAATGACATGCTTAGGATCCAGAAAAGAACGTCATCTTTTGGGGTCCACGCTCATATAAAATTCATCGATGAAGATGCTAAAAAGATGACATGCTAGATCACTTGCACCCATGATTGAATGTCATCTTTGGCATCGAACATTTTGCTGGGGAGCGAAGATAACTCTCGAAGGGAGTAACCGATTTCGTTCAAGCTATGCACTTCGCAGTTTTTCTTATAGACATTTATAGATCAGTTTCGAACATTGATCTGCATTGGGTAACTCCCAAAACATTTGAAAGTCAGGTATAATACATGTCTCAGACCGTTTTGAACTTTTTCCACAACGAAGCAACTTTTTGCGGAAGCATGTGAATATTTCCTGAGATAATGAATGACAAAAAAGCTCTAAAAACGTATCGTCACCAACTAAAATAAATGATGATGACCAAAATATTACGAATTGTAAAATTTCTTCCAAGGGTAATTGAATTTCCAAGAGTTCTATATTAGGATGTTTTTAAAAAAATCGATGTAGAATTTTTTATGAGGAGCGCCCATAAAGTGTTTCGTTTTATTCGTTTTTAAATTTCCTAAGTTTTAGCACAATCGGAATATGTTAACACGTGCCAAAGTTTCCATAGTAATGTGTATGGGGCTAAAGGTGAATTTTCACGAAATTGCCCTAAAAGCAACATTTATTGTCCAATCGATGAGCAAATTTTACAAGTTCATTGCTGTGGCTAGAAATAAATCCTACAAAAATGTATGTAAATCGGGTAAGATTTTGATATTGCTCCAATAGTATATAATATAGCCTTATATAAAAATCCAGCCGATTTTTACAATTTCTTGTAGGATTACTGTTTAGCCATAGAAATGAACTGGTAAAATTGTCTCTTCGATTGAACAATAAATGTGGCCTTCAGAGCAATTTCGTAAAAAGTTACCTTGGGCCCCATACAAATTACTATGGAAACTTTGAGGCACCAGCGCACAGTGGATGCGCCCTACGACAAAAATCCAAAAATTCATTGCAACATTTTTAGAATTTGAAAAGTCAAATAGCTTTAAAACATTCCAAATTTTTCGAAACTCAACTTATTTTTCAAAATTTTCGCGGTTCTTAAGGAGAAAAAAAGCTTTACAAACACTATGACTAATTTTGAAGAAAAAAAATTATTTAAAAATGAGAAAAAAGGTTTTATTATAAGCAAATTTCTGAAACAAAGGACTATTATTCACGACTTAGCTTAAATGGAATGATTTAGTAAATTTACTTAGCTATGTTTTTCTATTTATCAGAATTCCTCTAAATTTGCAAGGGTCGCCAAATATTTTGGTTATTATATTGGGCCAAATGAATGTTTTTAAAATAGATGTATGGATTTCCTTAAACGTTTGATAAGTTTCCAAGCATATGCAAGAATCCCCACTAGTACCAAATTGAAACCAAGGGTCTGTAGATTTCAAAACTGTTTTGACTTTCTGGAAATTTGCGGTTTTGGTTAGGTGCTGAATTTATATTTTTGGAATATTTTAAAATACTTTTATTATCCTTTCAATATAATTCCTTCAGTATAGTGTTTTTAGCGATTTCTATTATCATTGTAACGTGGAGACGCACTGAAAAGTCGTGAAAGAAAAAGAACCAGTTTTGGGGGTATTTACTTTAATAAATGATTTTTCTTTTTTGGGACACCCAAATGTTGGGCCACGCCAAAACTTTGAGATTTTCCCGCACTGTGATCCAAAAATACATTATTTTAGGTAATTCTGCCGAATTCTGTGGTCAAAAGTGGACAGACATCACATTTCTTTATAAAGTGGTGTTCTGAACCCTGAGTTCATTATTAATACCTGTTCGGTTTGAATATTTATTTAACATCAGCTTAAAATAATTATAATAATATAACCGTATACCATTTATATACCAAATCATGGACCAGTACTGGCAATTTTTCCCGGGGAGGTTTATTATACAATAAGAACCACTGGTACCGGATTACAGCAAAATGTGTTGGTAACAGTAAAATACTTCAATTTATGATGATTAGTTGCATGGGAACTGCAATATTTGTCTAAGAGTAAAAATGTCATATTTTATCCAGAGGTGTTTTTGTCACACCTTCCCCTGTAAGTGCCACCATTGTGCAGTGGCAAGTGTTAACATATTCAGATTGTGCTCAAACTTTGGCAATCTTAAAATCTAACAAAACTAAACACTTTAGGGTAGTGACCCATAAATAATCCGACATCAATGTTTCCCTTTGATTTAAAACCAGTCTAGTCTATATAGATTGCCTACATCTTCCTGTACCTCCCAGCTAAGGGAGTGTTCGGGGATAGTTTAGAAATTGTCAGTGAAGTTATCCCTTGTGCCTTGTACCTCCTACACAAATGCCGTTTAAAGACATGTCTAGGATAGTTTTGACATTTTTACAACAGATAGTCTCTGATACAACGATAGTATATTTTTTCAGCTAGATTCCTTCATGATATTACTCTCAAACTGTAGAAAACTTACTACCGCCAACTAAAATGATCTTCTTCTGATAGAAATCTGATTGATACTAAATTATGCTTGATGACTTCTGATCCATGGTCCCGTCTTCAAGTCTGAAATTTCTGATCCGATTTTCATAGGTCAGGACTGAAAATGTTGGTAATTAGCTCAATATATACTATAGGAGATATATATCAATTTGAACTGATTTCTATAAAATATGGTACACTTATTACTAGACAAAATTCCGTCACACATTCCAAATTTCATCAAATTTGGATAGATATAGGGTGTTTGCAGCAAATACGTCAAATCGGCCGAAAATATATATGAGAGCTATATCCAAATCTGAACCGATTTTCAACAAATAGCGTTTTCCTATGGCTAAAAAAAATTATAGTCCCCAATTTTCAGCTGAATCGTACTAAAAATGTGACCTGTACGTTGCGAACAAAAATTCATGGACAGACGGACGGACGGACATGCATAAATTGACTCAGAAAGTGATTTTATGTACATCCCCCAAAAGGAAGTATGGGTCTATTTCGTTTCCTTGTGTATGTTACATACAAATGCACAAAGATATAATACCCCTTACCACAGTGTGGTGTAGGGTATAACGACAAAATTATCGAAAAGTACGGTATTAAACATTATAAATACAAATTAATGTATAGATGCGGTTCAAAGTCTATTCTTAGTCCGACTTATGGGACAAACATTCCGTATAGGGCTACCTTAATAACATGTTAGAACACCCAAAGTAAGGAATTGTTGTCAAGTCAATTTTGCGTTGATGTTTATTCCGTTTTATATAAAATACTCGTATATGGGTTTCTTGTTTGGCGCTCTGAAAATAATGCACCCAACTTGCATTTTCATTTGGTTTCCTCCAACTTCACCACCATCTCTTCTTCATCGAACAAAAATAAAACAAAGCGTTTTTAAAATTCCACAAGATCCTTACTGGACATAAATTTTGCATGTGCTGTGCGTTGATATCAAATTAAATTTATTGCAATAATTTTTCATTTTCTCAAGAGTTGTTGCTTTTTTGTTGTTGTTTTTAAACAAAGACCAGACCCATCAACACCACCAGCACTACAACAAAAACAAAACCCCAATAAACGGGCGACCACCTTTAAGAGGCTTAAGAGACAATGAAGTTGTGACATGACCACAAAGGGGAAGGGAAAGAAGTGAGGTCCCTGAAAATGAAAGGATTGTCTTTTTGTGTTTTCTTTCTTCACAAAACGGGCAAATGTTAAGTGTTTATGTGTGTTCGAATGGGTATAGAGTTGCAAAGGTGACACGATAAGACTCGGCTAATAAGCCATTAAAAAGGCATAAATTGTTTTGTTAGCACTTTTAATAAATTTCCTTAGCTGAGCCTAAAATGTCCACAAGACATTATTCAAATTGGGCCATGGAAATGATATTGTCAAGCAGTAACAACTGCTGCTGCTGAAGAAGTTGGTTTTGTTGTTGTTGTCGTTCAAAGGGTTGCGGTGATGACTATGGTGGTGGTGGTGGAGAAGAGACTTGGTTGGGAATTATAATGCTTATGATTTTGCGACTGTAGATAGAAATCATTATTTTTGTGAAGATGTATCATACTTTCCTAAATTTTTTAGGGTTCGTTTTTTGCTGCTCTCAACAATGAACTAATACATATTGGTCATCGATTGGTCAATAAATGCGGTATGTAGAGCAATTTCGTGCAAATTCACCTTCTGTACCATACAAAGTACTATTGAAATAAAGTTCGGTCAGGGAGCATGAACTGAAGTTAACCGAATGCAATAAATTAAAAATTTTTAATTTTTTTATGCTTTATTTGGGACAGTCTAGTCTGTAGTTTAATTGGAATAGAAGATAGATGTGTGTTGTAAAAAGTCTGACCGAAATAAACAACGATTTATATATATCCATCTTCAACATGTTGCGCCTTATATACAACCGATATTCTTATCCCTAAAAATTATGTATTTGGGGGGTGGGTGTGGTGGATTGTTCTTAGAATTTAGTGACCTTGAGTGACCTTGTAAGTATGAACTTGTATGTATGATTTTAAGTAAGTAAGTATGATTTTTTGCTAATGAATTTGATTTGGATTAAAGCGCAAAAGTTCAACACTTTTAGGAGTAGGTACCTCAAGGAATTGGCCAACATAGTCCATTTTGAAAGTGGATCTTATTTTGAGTTGGCTCCTTTTAATTTGACAGACCCTGAACTGCACTTAAGCAAAAATATTGAACTTTTGTGATGGTGGTATGGTCCATTTGAACAAAATATTACGAGATCAAAATTTCGGACCAAATCGTTAGTTCCGTTACCGAGTACCATTTCAGCAAAAGTTTTGTGGAGAGGTACTGGGAATAGTGGCTCGATTTGAGATATCTTTGAACTTTATCTAAGATTCGCAGTCCTCATTTTTGTGATGGAGGTATTCCGGCGATCCTGGTCTCAGCGATATTGTGTTTTTCATGGGAAACTTCAGTAAAAATGCCAAAGCCCTTAAACTGCACGTAAGCGAAATGTTGAACTTTTGTTCAAGGGAGGGGTATCAGAATATATTATCGATATATGTAAGTTTGGTGAAAATATTGGGATGTACAAAATTTGAACGCATGGGATGTACAAAATTTGAACGGTTAATCCGATCGTGAGTTAGAGGCACACAAAGCGACGGACATGGCTAAGTTTTTACAACTCTTTTCGTCGGGGATTGTTCTCGATGTCTGGAAAACTACTGAAGCGAGACAAGGGTGTCGGTTAATCGTTCAGTTTGCTTTTGTCGCCTGTAGCAAACAATATTGAGGCTTTACTCCTCCCCAGCCACAGAAATAGCTATCCAGTTGCCGATCATCAACATGCGTTCCGTAAGCAGCACAGCACTCCATCTCCACACATATTATTCGAGGACTCAACCAGAGCAAGCCGTGCCATAGAACAATGATGGTGCAGCTCGACTTATTAAAAGCCTTTGATACTGTCAAGCACTCCACGCTGTTTGAGGACATTGATCAGACAAAAACCCTCCGGCCAAGTTAGAAACGTTGGAGTAAAACAGAGAGTTCCCCAAGGATGCCGATCATCAATATGGATTCCGTAAAAATCACAGCACGACAACAGTGCTGCACGCCATCTTCAGACATATTAGTCGAGGTCTCAACCAGAACAAGCCTCAACGCTGTTTCAGGAGTTCCTCAAGGATGCCGATCATCAATATGGGTTCCGTAAACATCACAGCACGACAACAGCGCTGCCCGCCATCTTCAGACATATTAGTCGCGGACTCAACCAGAAGAAGCCTCCATGCTGTTTGAAGACTTTGAAACGAGAACGCTTCGGCCGTGTTTGAAACGTTGGATAATCACTTATGTATATGTGTGGACGCCAGTCGTATGTGGAATTCAGGAACAAGAATTCCATAAAGTGAAACAGGGAGTTCCAAAGTTGAGGTGATATCTCCGGAACTGTTTAACCCATACCTCCTGTATTCAATGCCTTTGAGACTGCATTGGGATCGCAACGAATGCGTATAATTGCACGATATTGGCGTCGGGTAACTTCCCTGATGCTATTTGTGAAAGGCTGAACTCCAATTTGACCGATCCTACCACCATTCTCCACCCGAGGAATATTCAAATATCCGCCACTAAATTTAGGGCCACTCAGTTCACCACATGGACTGCAGAGGTGAGCATTGAGTTGAATGTCATGGTCGATGGTAGCAATATTCCGACTATGCCACTGTTGTCTGCGACAAGTTGAGATGTAGGGACAAGGTCCTCAAGTCCCTAGCAATGGCATGCTTTCGTTGCACTACTTGCTCTTGTGTGAGGGCCAAGGGTGGATAGGATCCCCACTCTTTTCGGCATGTCAGGAGGGATATTCTTAATCTAGAAAGAGAGGTATAGCTTTACAAAAGAGAACCCCTAGATCATATGCAGTCGCAGATGCCATAGCAGCTGTGGAGCGTAAGTTGCCACGACAAATCAGAGTAGTTTTGGCGCAGCTACGATCGGGATGGTACAGCTATCTAAGTGCATATAGGGCATGTATCGATGACAACGTGCAAAACATATACGTAGCATGTGATACAAGCCCGTACGACACCCTGCACTTTCTCAACTAACTGAAGTTGCTATGCGGTTCTATCCATCGAAGAAGCCACTTTTTAAAACTGCAGATAGACACAGAGTCATATTAAGCAGAACGAGTAAAAAATTCTTCAGTTAGGCAGGGCCGAACTTTTTCAACCCTCCGCAAAAAATGTTCTGAACTAAAATGGAATAATTAGTTTGCTTTCCTGTCAATTTTACGTGGAACTGGTTTTTGACCACGGATACCCCAAATGCCTACCAAGAATTAGCTACCATAGAAAGGTACCGTCCTATTGAAAACATTGTTAGATACATTTCCTGACCATCAGGAAGTTTTTTGACCACTAGCAACCAACCACGACGGCCGGTTCTATGCACCGGTTTGACTCGGAGGAATGTTCGACCAGGGGCCGTCACCTCAACAATTATGTGTTCGTGTAGTTTTATCACCTTTTTCACCATGGGCAATTTATCCCGGAATGCCTGCTCCGAGCTCTTTTTGTCCGTGTCGGGATAGGGATGAATCCCGGGCCAGTATGGATCTGTTCCGCTTGCCAGATCCGCATCCACCACCTGCCAGTATCGATGAGATGTAATGGATATAGGGAATGGGTGAATTTCCGAGGGTGCTCTGGCCTTAGTCGCACTCGGGATCACAGCGATAGTTATGTTCCTGCTTGATGCGCCAGAACATCGCCCAATGTCTCTTCAATTTCGTCATCCGACTCTTCGTCGTCGTCGGAATACGAGACGCCCCCGCAGTCTCCCCAACAACAACAAACGCAGCATCTAACACGCTCTTAGGAGGATTAGGAGATATTGCCACATCTTGCCAGATATCAACATTCTGGCACCAGGTCTGTAAAATGACATATCGTGGCAACCCGTCAGCTCCCTTGGCTCGGACCACCTCCCTATCATCGTCTTCGTAAATAGACCACCCGATTTCACAACCTCTGAACGCCGTACTTTCCTGACCCATGAAAAAGCAAGGGTTCAGAGATTTTACCAATCAGCGCTTATTCCCTCAGATCCTCGGGTAGCTGAGAGAACTTTCCGGGTTATCATCCATAGCAGCAGCTCGCCACTCGCTACATACCCGAAATAATACCAAATTTCACAGCCGAGGCGATGGGGCTAGAAAATGATGTGACGAGTTTCGCCGTACGAACCCTGAAGACCCAAGAGTTAGAGAGCTTACTCTTCAAGTCAACAGGTTAGTAGGCGAACATACGCGGAAAACGTGGCTAGACCACCTGAAGCAATGCAACATTGGTACAGGACTAAGTAAATTGTGGGCAACGGGTAAATCACTCTCGAATCAAGGACGGAAGGATGATAGAACGGCTGTTACTTTTAACGGCGTGACAGTAACATATCCACAGAGGTGAGCGTGTTATTTTAACCGGCAGTTCATAACCCGTATAAGAAGAGCCCTTCCAGCCGAGGAGGTACCACCACAATTTACGATGGTCGATGTTGCAGATGTCATCCGAAACGCGAAATCAACCAAAGCATTGGGCCCACACCGAATATTGATGGTAATGCTTAAGAAACTAGATGAACCCGGAGTTGAGTATTTATTTGAGTATTTTGGCAAGGATTTCAGCAGAGGTCGCCAGTAGATCCTAGCAATGATGGCTAGACCACCTGAAGCAATGCAACATTGGTACAGGACTAAGTAAATTGTGGGCAACGGGTAAATCACTCTCGAATCAAGGACGGAAGGATGATAGAACGGCTGTTACTTTTAACGGCGTGACAGTAACATATCCACAGAGGTGAGCGTGTTATTTTAACCGGCAGTTCATAACCCGTATAAGAAGAGCCCTTCCAGCCGAGGAGGTACCACCACAATTTACGATGGTCGATGTTGCAGATGTCATCCGAAACGCGAAATCAACCAAAGCATTGGGCCCACACCGAATATTGATGGTAATGCTTAAGAAACTAGATGAACCCGGAGTTGAGTATTTATTTGAGTATTTTGGCAAGGATTTCAGCAGAGGTCGCCAGTAGATCCTAGCAATGATCCACGATTAGAAGCTGTTTTCCAGTTGCCCAACATCAACATGGATTTAGGAAAAGGCATATTAGTACAACAGCATTAGACACCATATCCACACATATCATTAGAGGACTGAACCAGAACAGGCCGTATAACCGAACTGTCATGGTGGCTCTTGACCTATCGAAGGCCTTCTAAACCGTCAACCATGTCAAGCTGTATAGCGAGGGTATAGAGAAGACTGCTCTCCAGCCGTGATTGAAACGTTGGGTGATCAACTATATGTGCGGATGCAAGTCGGTTGTGGAATTCAGAGACAAGAAGTCCAAACCCCGTAGAGTGAAATAGGGAGTTGCCCAAGGAGGGTTGATTTCTCCGGAACTGTTTAACCTCTACTTCTCAGATATTCCACATCCTACAGACGGCATAGAGATTGTAATGTATGCCGATGACATGTGTGATATGTTAAATGTCTACATAGCTGACCTAGTGCAGTTCTTCCATCTGAGGAATATGAAAATATCCGGTTGAAATGAGACTCCCACTGAACATATTGGTAGATGGTGTACTGATTCCGACCACTAACTACCCAAAAAAAATTGGGTGTAACGTTCGATGGCATGTTAAAGTTGTCTGCGCAAGTCACTGCTATTTGCGATAAGATCAGAAGTAGGAACAAGGCCCTCAAGTCGCTGGCCGGCAGCACTGGGGCTGCTGACAAAGAAACCTTGTTTACCTCTTACAATGCAAGAGGCCGGCGTGTGGTAAGCTATGCGGCGCCAGTGTGGTATGCAAGTGTTAGCGCTACGCCATCCATGCCACCATGAGGACTGCAACATGGTGCCTCCTCATGACACCAGTAGACCATCTTGTATTCACTGTCACCTATACGACGGTATAAGTGTCATCAAGGGCAAGTCCATACTTCTTGAGTAAAAGTTGCCAGAAACCCCTATGACACCATGTTTAATGGTTGGAGCGCAATATATAGTAGGTCCTCAGATAAAATAGGAAAGAACTTTTCCGAACAATTCAGTACCAAAAGAGGTTTCAGACAAGGAGACAGCCTTTCGTGTGACATTTTCGACATCCTGCTGGAAAAGAAAGAAAATGCCCAATATACAGCAACAGCCACATGTTACTTGATCATGCTGATGACATTGACATCATGGGACGATGAAGGAACGAACTGATACCTTTAAGAAGGTCGAAGGAGAATCAGCAAAAGTGGGTCTGGCGGTAAACGGCGAAAAAACAAGGTTGATGGTGTCGACGCGCAATGCGTCCATGTAGCTCGGACCAATAGTGGAAGTTGGTTCCTATAATTATGAGGTAGTAAAAGGCTTCGTCTTCCTCGGCACCGCCATAAACACAACAAACAACATAAGTTGTGAAATAAAGAGAAGAATTGTTTTGGTCAACAGATGCTACTTTGGCTTAAGTAAGCACTTTAAAAACAAAGCCACATCTCGTCAAACAAACACTGATACTACCCGTGCTAATGTATGGTTCCGCAGCATGGGGACTTGCGTAAGCAGATAAAGCAGTGCTTGGTGTGTTTGAGAGAAAAAATCTTCGAAACATCTACGGGCCAATCTGCGCTGACGGTGACTATCGACGTCGTATGAACCACGAGGTGTATCTGCTATACAACGACATCAGTATAGATAAACGTATCGAGACGCAACGATTGCGTTGGCAAGGCCATATCCTAAGAAAACGCGTATAAATACGGGCCATATGGCGGTACACGCAGGACTGGTAGGCCAAGGCTTCGATGGAGCAAACAAGTGCAAAAAACGAGATGGAAAGACGCGGTATTCCAAAAGGCGAAGCAACAAATGGAGAGAAATTGAGATATTTTCTTAGTTCGGCTTATGGAACAAATGTTGTGTAATGGGCCAACTAAGTAAGTAAGTAATTATGAAGACCAAATTTTTGATCCAATCGGTCGATCCGTTCGAGAATTTTCGTGCGTTCCAGCCAGAGAGACATTGCTAAATCGACTCTTAATTGTCTGAAACTGATTTTGTCCTAACATACTTGGGGCCTTAAACCATTATTTCGATGAGGCACACTTTGGTCGTATGAATACCCAAACGCTGAGGGTGTAAAACATAATAATTGTCTTAGCAAGCAATGAATGGAGTCTTTACTTCAAATGCTATAGAATGTGAATTTATTTATAATTTCATTATTATTAAAAGCTTCTGTAGCCGGTATCTGTTATCTTAGGCTTTATTGAGATTAAATAGCCCAGGGATATGAAAACCGTTCATTATTTGAAATCATTGAAACGATGGTTTTTTGGTTTACTGAACCGTTTTTTTTTGCTTCGTACACAAAATGTTATATTTGGATACAACAACAAACAAACCGCGATGATGGATGTGTGCTGTGTTGGTAAATGAAATCTTGTATTCAAAATTTGTATCAATAGCCTGGTACAAGCCAGACATTTTGGCAATTTCTATAACCAAAAACAAAAAATAAATTATATGATAACGTCATCGTCATCATCAGCATGAAAAAAATCCCAGAAAAAAAAACTTCAAAAACATTTGATAGATCGATTAGCCTTCCCCAAAAAACCCTCGAATTTCTTTGTCCAAAAAAATGTGTTAAACAGCACAAAATTTATTAACCACTAGTTGTGATTATCATTATTTATTTTCTAAAAACAATTCACACACACACATACATATACAGTATTCAATATTCATAAGTGCTTAACAAATGCAAGAGGGAAACCCAAAAACATCAACCAAAATTTATTTGTTAAATAAATTTTCGACAAAATTTTTGCTAGACATTATGGCAACATCAGCAATGAGAAAGACACCGAACAAAAAAAATAAAATAACGACAACAAAATATAGCACCTCGAGGCAAATATTTGCGTTTATGGGTGTGTTGGAGAGTATGCGAATTATTAAGCAAATTTATTGATTAAGGAAGAAGAGATAGTAGTGGAGAGTGAGGGAGCGAAAGATATAACAAAAGAATAATATTAACCAAAAATCCAAACAAAAGACTTAAGACACGAACTTGAAATTGGAATTTCTGTTTCTGTTTTATTGAACAGCTAGCTAGCTATGTGGCTACACCACCGTAACTTTAGCATAAAACAACATTTGTATGAATTTTTTAGACATTATCAGTGTTGATTTATGTCGCCATAATTTTGTGATTAGAATATTTTTGAGATTCTCATATGCCAACACACCAACAAACAAACAAACACACTAACATCGTGGCCAAACAACACCTACAACAAGACTCTTTGGCAGACTGGTTGGCGAGTTTTGTTTGATTTGTTTGACGGACTAGCTGTCTAGCTGTTGCCTGGCGGTGGTGGCCCAGAGATACCTGAATATTGAAAATTAAGTCAAACAAATGTAAAAATATGTAGACATTTTCAAACCGGCATTATTATAAATCATTCAATTTCAATTTCATTTCAAATGCTCTTCCATAGTAACTGTAAAGCATGGAACTGATGTTTATAGGAGGGCGGTAAGTGTTGTGATTGAAATGCTAAACAATGTAATACAGGCTATAAATAGAAACAAATTGTAAAAAACAAGTTAAAAAGCAGCCGTCGAATTGCTGACAGGCTCACATATTTTCAGTCTGTTACAATAACAGAAGCAGAAAACCGAATAAGGAATGTAGGTTATATTAGCACGAATGAGCATAGTTTGCACCAAATCTGGTAATCACTTTGGGACTTCTAGTACAGAGAGTAGATGAGTAAACCTAAATCGCCTCCTTTGGTTCTGCAAATTACTTTGTAGAGTATAACTACATTTAAAGTAGTTACATGGGCCGTAGTACCATATATTTGATTGTCGGATGTACGACTTTTGGACATTTTCTATGAAAAGCAACAATATTAACAAGGGCGGCATGCTCTAATTTATGATTGCCTTAGCAGAAAAACAGATTCTGAGAATTGAATTCCACTGTGAATACCCTGTAATTAAGTGTGTAGGGGGTCACTTCGAACTAAACAGTTTTTAAGACAACAATTATACCTCCAGACACATGTGACTCTATGTAAAATATTGATTTATAACCGCGTTCAGCTCTTCGGGCACTTAGAAAAAAGGTAGATTATCTACCTTACCCATGACATAAAAATTATTTTAGACGATTTTATTGTGAAAATTGGATTGGAGAACAACTTTGGCCCAAGTGCAGATTCGGTCTCCACAGTAAAAAGCATCCGTCAACGTCATGAATGTTTTGGTAGTATGATCGGTTACGGGATCAAACTTCGACCCATATCACTATTTACCCAATTTCTTCATGAAAAAATACGGAAAAGTATTGCCGCCATACAATACAGACGCACAACAACATAAACGATCAGTATTATCGTGCTGATAGCCGGAACATGAAAGCGACATAAAGCTTTATTCTGTTATCAGTTGCAATGGATAGCACACCAGTTCTCAAAAGAAAAATTGAGACAGGAAAGGAACTCTTTTCTTAGCCGCTGTTACGTCGCTGTATACTTATATATGAACATGCCAGTTAGTAACTTCTTGGAAATGTTTCTTCGTGCATTGTACTACTATAATTTAACCATTGATTTAGAATAAAACAAAATTCCAATCAGTTTTCTAGATATGTCAGAAGACTATTTTTTCTCAAAGCTAAAATAAGTGTAATTTTTGCGCAAAAACTGCTAATCTCGCACGGCGTTCATAAGACGAAGTAATGGTTGTTATCTGCCACAATCATAATACGGCCACAACGGAGAAAGGGCCTTAAAAGTTTGTTTTGTCCAAAATGCATTCAACACCTAAAAATTCCTTGCTCTAAATCCCTTTTTATACCCTCAGCCTTTAGGATGAAGAGACTATATGAGAAAAATCAGAATTTTCTAATATTCCATTTGAAAACAAGTGAGCAAAGGCTATAGTCGGGACGGGGCTGACCATATGATACCCTACACCACTACCCCTGTGCATAAGCTTTTCACTGGTAAACATGTCTTTTAGAGAATATACTATCACCAAAATCAATAGGCTTCTTCCTCTGTGGGACCTCCATCAATTCCCAACATTTCGTGACTACCCGATCAAAATTCCAACCTGTAGCGTGATTACAAAAAATGGAAAAATTGGATATATTACTTACTTGTGCGATATCTCGGTTGTTTGTCCACATACGCCAACATACTTTATATCAATGTAAAGGAGATCTTTTCTTCTTCCATTGAGGGGCTTTTCTTTTGGAATACTCCTACCAGAAGAAAAAAACGTTGGCTTTTCTCCACATCCGCTTTTTGCTTATTCCGACTCCTGAATATTATCCGACCATCACCAAACCCAATAGGCTTCTTCCTCTGTGGGACCCGCATCAACTCTCAAAAATTCGTGACGATCCGATCAAAATTGCGACCTGTAGCGTGATTACAAAAAAATCGGAAAATGGGATGCATTACCGACTATCGCGATATCTGTGTTGTTTGACCACCTACGATAACCCACTTTACATCGTTGTAAAGGTGATATTTTCTACTTTCCTTGTCAGGTTTTGCTTTTGATATATCTCTTAAAGGAACAGAGATGTTGGCTTTGAAATAAAACTTTGACCTTTTCTCCAAATAAGTTTTTGCCCATTCCAACCCCTGAATATTATCCGACCATCATCAAAATCAATAGACTTCTTCCTCTGTGGGACCCCCATTAACCCCTATAATTTTGTGACGATCCGATCAAATTTGCGACCTGTAGCGTGATTTCTAAAAAAATAAAAATGGGATATATTACCGACTATTGCTCTATCTCCGTTATTTGGCCACCTACGCCAACCTACTTTGCACCATTGTAAAGGTGACATATTCTACTTTCATAGTCAGGCTTTGCTTTTGGAAGCTCCCAACCAAAGCTGTGATATTCGTCATAATAATTAAAATCGCAACAACGAAAAGTTGAGTTGTATTAGCGACTATTGCGATATCTTCGTTGTTAGACCACCTGCGACAACCTACTATACATCGTTGTAAATTTGATATTTTCTACTTTCATTAGAAGGTTTTGATGCGATTCTCTAACTCATTTTTTGAGTTACCGACAAAAATCGGTAAAATTAAAACGCTAAATTATGAATGAAAAGTTCACATAAAACTTGATAACACTCTTGGTATCGGTAGTTACGACTACTTTTTATTCGTCGCTAAATTACCTAAAATATCGGTAATTACCGAAATTATAAGCATTTTAATTTTACCGAAAATTGTCGGTAACTCATAAAATGAGTTAGAGAATCGCACTACTGAATATTATCCGACCATCACCAAAATCAAAAGGCTTCTTTCCCTCCGGGACCCTCATCAACACCCAAAATTTGGTGACGATCCGATCAAAATTGCGACCTGTAGCGTGATTACAAGGTTTAGATGGGCAGATGGACAGACGGAAGGACGGGTCTATGACCTTTATTTCGATGCGTTACAAACTTTTTGGCCTAAAACAAATTATAATACCCTCCCCACATAGTGGTGTAGGGTATAAAAATTAATAAAAATTTTGACGCTGCCTGAACTACGTTGGTACATTGATCGAGAAAAAAATTATAATAATTGTTCCACAAACATCCCATAAGGGACAAGGGAGACTTCTCTCATATCAATGAGTGCACCCCGATTCATATTAGCTCAATTATATGGAACCTACTGTTTATCGCCGAGTCCGAACGGCGTGTCTACGACACCACTTGTAGAGAAGTTTTACAAGGCTGAAATACTCAGGAAATGTCGCCAACATTACTGAGGGGTATTTTGCCACCGTTGAAAAATGTTTGATGTTGCTTGGCCGGGGAATCGAACCCACGACCTTTAGCGTGCAAGACGGGTGTGCATACCATTGCACCACGGTGGCACCCGAGAAAAAAATTCCCATTCCCAAATCTCTTCGAGATACTAATTTTGGATATTGCACGCAAAAGTTATGGCGGTTTCAATTCTGATTATTAGAAAAAATCTTATAAAACGCATAACCTTAGTGAAAAAGTTATAAATTTTCACGGAAATTAGAATTCAAAACAATTGATAGTTTGCAGCTTGTTTTAATAAAATTCAAGATGTTTATGTATCTGAAAAATATATAAAAAATATGTACTTAATCTAAACATCGCGTTTCAAATCAAACCAAAACTATACAAATCCGTTTAGTGGTTTGCATATTATAGCAAAAACAAAAAAATATATTGAGGAAATTTATAAAATTTTTGTAAGAGAAAATTTATTTTATCGGGGTTATTCTTCTATTTTAGTTAAATTTCACGCAAAAAATCACATTTTTTATTCCATTCATTTCTCGAATACACGCTAACATCTAGCGGAAGATATGGGTATCGTTCAAATAGATTTTGGGTTCCTTTAAATGGGGTAAAATCTTGAAATAATACTGTATCAGGTAATGTTCATTTTGAAATGCGTGTAAATCGCGAAATCCTCAAAATAAATTGATGCGCATGCGGTTTACCAATACAGGGAATTTTTCTCTCTTACTTTGTACACATTAGCCAGGATTTACTTTGGCCGCTAAGATGTAGCATCGTCTGCAGTTTAGTGTGCAACAAACTGTATAACGCTTATAATTTGCACACAGTGTGCATCCGATTTCACTATCATCCATGAAAAAATACATCGATCTAAACCTATTTCAATAAAATCTATCAAGAACCGTGGATGTAGCATCACACACTATTTTTGGGATAAATCGGACACAGCTCCCATGCCACTAAATTTTATAAATCGCCGTTTTTGCAAAAAAAGCGAGTGATGTGCCAGTTTCTTCATTGATAAGGAAACGATCCACAGAAAACGCGATTAAATCCGCGATATTTTCAAAAACATTTTTCGCACATTTTTCGGTTTTTCCAATTGCTGTTTTCGCTGTTCGATTGGATGGATTTTCACGATCTATGTTTTATATGATCCAGACCGTCAAAAAACTCAAATATCTTGGGGTCTCAGCACAATCAAAAGGATATTATAGATACTGTACCCAAAAAATAGTGTTTTTCGAAAAAGTATCGCACTAAATTTTGGCCTTTGGAAGTGGATTACAGTGATGATTTCTGGGCTAAATATTCAATCAAATTATGCGTAATCGCGAGTATTTTGATACTATTATATATTTTCTGAAATACCCGAATGCGCGTCGCTGTTAAATCAAAAATACAAAAACACCTAAAATCTGGCTTTAAAATGTCAGCGTTCATCATTTTGTATTCTTCTGCTTTTACTTTGGACATATTTCCGTAATTTATACCGTTTAAATGCCAATCGAATAACAACGTAAAAAAAACTCTTTTGCTTCCGCGCCAATTAACTTTTATAGCAACATTTTTAAGCTTTCATCAAAAACAATTCGTTTGATCCAACTATGGTCATATTTCGTGGTACACTGCAATATTTTGCGAATTATAACAGTGCAAACCTTGGCTTCATTAATGTTATTTTTTTTTTTGACTTTTCGTCATATACACTTTACTACAGCCAAAATGTCATCGAAACAATTTAGAATCTTAATATGTTTGGACGAAATCGTTTTCAGACAAATTTCGAGTCGACTTAACCATTTTTTTACGATAGCTCTCGAAAGGATCAACCGAAAATTTGGCCTTCGAAATATTTTGTCCAAACATAGTTTAATAACGAACATCGGCCCACACTTTCGGGTATCCCCCGGAATATGAACATCGGTCCACTGCTTCGGGTGCCGCTCCTTCTAAAGTTCAAAAATGTTCTCCACAATGCAGTTAATGCCTGTTTATACCCTCAGCCTTTAGATTAACGACACCATAAACAGTTACGATACGCGATATGTAAGATTTTTCAAAAATTTTGGCTGCAATTGTTCAATTTATTTGACATTTAGTGGCATTTTATAAAATCACTAAGATATTTCATGTCCAAATTCTTACTTATGTTATGAGTATTTCTTTGCATATAGTTTTTACAGAATTCGACATTTTCAAGGCACCTTGTCACCTTATCGGATCAGCACTACAGTACAATTTGTTCGGGGTCATGTACATATTTCCTGAGATAATGCTCCAAAAGCTCTAAATACTGTTGCCGGCACCAATTCAAATGAACGATGAGCACGAAAACTTACGAATTGAGTATCCATTCGATTTGGCCGAAACTTTGCGCTTCGTAATTTTTTTCCAAACGTAATTTTTTTCATCACAAAAGTTTATGATTTATACTTAAGTGCAGTTTGATGGCTGTTCGTTTGCAAATTTTTAAAGAAACTACTTATTGTGCTCCTGTTTACAGCGAACTAATGTTTTTCGTGAACAAGTCCATGCTTCCTGATAAGATAGTCAAAAAGCTTTAAAAATCCATGGTGAGCATCTAAAATGTTTGATGGACACTCTAAGTATGGAAAGTACTGGTCGAACCTTTGTGCATAGTAATTTTTCTTTAACACATAAATCAGTTTCAAATATGGGCTATATCCGTCTACTCCTTCGACTACCTCCAACAGTGCAGTTTAGGGACATATTTAGGATAGTTTCGAATTTTTAACAACAGGTAGTCTTCGCGACTCATATTACTATAGTATAATTTTTATCGTCGACTGAGATAATTACCCTTAATATTTAGAACCCCTACTACCAGAAAAGATGGCTTTTAGAGGAAGTGCCCGATTTTGTCCAATTTTTTTGGACATCGTAATCGTTCTTCCAAATTTACGTCATACTCGACGATGGACTATATCAGTCCACTGCTACCGGAATCTACCCCAAAAGTTCAGACATTTGACTTCGGAACGGATGGAGACCTATTGCGGATAAATTTAGGGCTTTATTTCGGATAGTTCTCGCAGTACTTATTACAACTGTTATTTTTTGGAAAAACAATGCACACTGGTTTGGTTCATTTTATTATATCCCAAGCTGAGGGTATGTCCCTGGCGACAACCGACTAATCGTTTTTTCTTATTTGTACCGATTTAAATACCTACATATATCGATATATCGAAACGATATTTATATCAGTCTGATCGCCATGAAATTTTGAATGGAGTTTGGTTCCAACCAGAATAGACATACATATTTAGTTTTTTGTGATGATCGTAAAGTACTTAGCGGGTGAAATGGATAAAAAACCAAGTTTTATTTTTAGTTGCTCTACATATCACAACTAAAAGGTGAAAATAAAATATTTAAAGGTTGAAATTTGGTGTGGCAAATTTCAAAAATATCATTTGAGGGCTTACGGGTATATTATGGAGAAACAATTCTATTAATGAAATGGAAGAAGATGAATTGGGAAGAGGGTCAATTAGCCTCTCTAGTAGTCTGAATAAAAAAGACTGCCACATTTGTAGCTGTTTGTAGTTCTGCCATAACTGTACAAGAGGTAGAGGTTAGAGTTCCATGGCGACGATGTTTAGCATGGTAATAAGGTTACGGGGAAGTCGTAGTCTACGAGTCGGAGTCGAGTCTGAGTCGAAAAAAATAACTCGACTCCGACTCCGGGCAAATTTTTTTCCTACATTTATTAACACACGGTTTATTTTATTTTTATATGAAAAATAGTCGAACAAAAATGTTGTATAAACGAGATGTTATAAGACAAAAACGTTGAAAACATGTAAGCAAAAACTATATTATACTCAGTTAGAGGATCATAATCATTAATCATTAATTTCTATATCTATTTTGTAATGTCAGTATGTCTGTTGATTTTAGCATAGAGTTTCAAGTTATATATATTTTAAATACATGACAGAATTCTTATCAACCCGAATTGTTTTAATTTCACATATTGTTTCTAATCAAGGTTTTTATAGCCCCTTCATGCTTACAATGCTCAAAGCTTAAAGATTTTCTCACGGGGAAGTGTGCCAGTCGAATTTAACTTATGTTTTATTGAGTTTTCATTTCAATGTGATAAGCTCAGAATTTATATGCAAGTTTTGTAGTTGAGTATTATATTAGAACGAATGTTCTCTGAATGAATATCTTATGAAAAAGCCAACATATACGAAAAAATTGTAAATATGTATATTATTAATTTTTAATGCTATTGAAAATTGCCGTCGGAGTCGACTCCGGAGTCTGGAGTCGTGAAAAAAGTCGACTCCAGAGTCGGAGTCGAACTAAAAATGGCTCGACTCCGAAACCCTGCTCCTTACATTGCAAATCTACTGACTGCAAGGCTAAAAAAGCTATTAACAGTTCGTATGTGGAGGAGTGTGAGCTTAGAAGCAAACAATACGTTGTATTCTGCCTGAAATCAGTTTTAACAACAAATGTTCTGTCATAGTAAATCTGGAAGTAACAATGATAGAGGTACAACTACGTATACATGTCGAACATTGAATGCCTCCTTTACTTTACCGTTACCTTTATTTAATTACACATTATCGCCAATGTAATATAAAAATCATGTTGAACAAAACTCTTCGATTAACTTTTAAAATCAAAGAACAAAATGACATTAAGCGATCAAGGCTTGTTGCATAAAAAAACAATTAAGCCATTAACAAAGTACAACAAAAGACTTAAGCCACAAACTTTACATTATCATAAAATTCCTTTTTAAACGCAAATTATAACTAAATCAATTTTTTAATATTCGCGGTCAGTAATCAAGAGCGTGAAACCAGTTGGGAATTAATGAAAAATCACAATAAACGGCAAATTTGCGATACAGCAACAAAAGCGACATTTTACTTTCCGGGCGGCTGGACAGACAGACATGCTGTCTAAAGCGGTAGTCAATGCAAAACCATGCGCCTACACAAGAAATGCATTTTGGCTTAATTATTAATTACGTGTAAATTGATAATTAACATAAAAATGCAACAACAGAAACAACCACAACAGTCCCAATCACTCTATATACCATATTTGTGTGTAATTTATATTAAAATTTTAAGGCAAAGCTAAAAAATGTCATGCGGTCTGATCTTTTTTGTTTCCAATCAACCAACCATCCAACTGATGGCACGCCACTTCACTTCATTGATGACAAGCGGCATAACTGCAGCAATGACGTCTGGTGGCTTTTTTTCTTTATTTTTCTTACATTTCAAGAAATACAAATGAGAAGCGTTGATTGTTTGTGGGCTATTTAAAAACTCATAAATATTGAGTTTGTTAAACGAAAATGTTGAAATAATGTGAATACCGCCTGTTGATCAGAACCTGGTTTAAATTATCGACCATATCAGAAAGAGAAAAATCCAACAGTGCAAGAAACAAAATGTCGATGACTATGATGATCATCGGCCTGCTGTTGTTGCTGTTCGTTCGATGATGTTTGGGCCGATGCCAATTTGCCAAGTGTATGCGGATTTTTTTTTTTGCTAAAACAAAGAAATTCCATTGGACGTGACTAAGGTGGAAATAGCTATTTCTGTGACTTTTTAAAATAAAAAACAAACAATTTGTTGTAAACAAAACTGCGAGTAAATTGTAAGCACTAACTTACTTACTAAGATAGCTTGGTACAGATCGTCCCATAAGCCCAACTGAGGGTAGAATTCCAAACTATCCGGCCCTTTATTTTATCCTTCCAATAATGGATATCACGTTTTTTGTGTATCGTTTAAAGAATTGGGATACCTCTCTCTTTCTCTTTTCACGCGGAAGGTAGTCTCTAAAGGTCGTCTTCCTAGACGAGGTAAAAGTGTATTTCTAGACGAGCCAAAGGTCGTCTTTATAGACAAGCCAAAGGTCGTATTTAAAGACGACCTAAAGGTCGTCGTTACAGACGAGCTAAAGGTCGTCTTTATAGATGAGCTAAACGTCGTCTTTATAGACGAGCTAAATGTCGCCTTTATAGATGAACTAAAGGTCGTCTTTATAGACGAGCTATTGGTCGTCTTTATAGACGAGCTATTGGTCGTCTTTATAGACGAGCTATTGGTCGTCTTTATAGACGAGCTATTGGTCGTCTTTATAGACGAGCTATTGGTCGTCTTTATAGACGAGCTATTGGTCGTCTTTATAGACGAGATGAGCTAAAGGTCGTCTTTATAGACGAGCTAAAGGTCGTCTTTATAGACGAGCTAAAGGTCGTCTTTATAGACGAGCTTAAGATCGTCCTTATAGACGAGCTTAGGGTCGTCTTTATAGACGAGCTTAGGGTCGTCTTTATAGACGAGCTTAGGGTCGTCTTTGTAGACGAGCTTAATGTCGTCTTTATAGACGAGCTTAGGGTCGTCTTTGTAGACGAGCTTAATGTCGTCTTTATAGACGAGCAAAAGGTCGTCTTTAAAGACGAGCTAAAGGTCGTCATTATAGACGAGCTAAAGGTCGTCATTATAGACGAGCTAAAAGTCGTCTTTATAGACGAGCTAAAGGTCGTCTTTATAGACGAGCTAAAGGTCGTCTTTATAGACGATCTAAAGGTCGTCTTTATAGACGAGCTAAAGGTCTTTATAGACGAGCTAACTAAAGGTCGTCTTTATAGACGAGCTAAATGTCGTCTTTATAGACGAGCTAAATGTCGTCTTTATAGACAAGCTAAAGGTCGTCTTTATAGACGAGCTAAAGATCGTCTTTATAGACGAGCTAAAGGTCGTCTTTATAGACGAGCTGAAGGCCCTCTTTATAGACGAGCTAAAGGTCGTCTTTATAGACGAGCTAAAGGTCTTCTTTATAGACAAGCTAAATGTCGTCTTTATATACGACCTAAAGGTCGTCTTTATAGACGAGCTAAAGGTCGTCTTTATAGACAAGCTAAAGGTCGTCTTTATAGACGAGCTAAAGGTCGTCGTTATATACGGGCTAAATGTCGTCTTTATAGACGAGCTAAAGGTTGTCCTTGTAGACGAGCTAAAGGTCGTCTTTATAGACGAGCTAAGGGTCGTTTTTATAGACGAGCTTAAGGTCGTCCTTGTAGACGAGCTTAAGGTCGTCCTTGTAGACGAGCTTAAGGTTGTCTTTGTAGACGAGCTAAGGGTCGTCTTTATAGACGAGCTAAAGGTCGTATTTATAGACGACCTAAGGGTCGTCTTTATAGACGAGCTAAAGGTCGTATTTATAGACGACCTAAAGGTCGTCTTTATAGACGAACTTAAGGTAGTCTTTATAGACGAGCTAAAGGTCGTCTTTATAGACGAGCTAAAGGTCGTCTTTATAGACGAGCTAAAGGTCGCCTTTATTGACGAGCTAAAGGTCGTCTTTATAGACGAGCTAAAGGTCGTCTTTATAGATAAAGGTCTTCTTTATAGACGAGCTAAAGGTCGACTTTATAGACGAGCTAAAGGTCGACTTTATAGACGAGCTAAAGGTCGTCTTTATAAGCGAGTCTAAGTTCGTCCCTAGGCTCGTCTCAATAGACGTGCGAAAGGTCGCCTTTATAGACAAGCTAAAGGTCGTCTTTATAGACGAGCTTAAAGTCGTCTTTATAGACGAGCTTAAGGTCGTCTTTATAGACAAGCTAAAGTTCGTCTTTATAGACGAGCTAAAGGTCGTCTTTATAGACAAGCTAAAGGTCGTCTTTATAGACGAGCTAAAGATTGTCCTTGTAGACGAGCTAAAGGTCGTCTTTATAGACGAGCTAAGGGTCGTTTTTATAGACGAGCTTAAGGTCGTCTTGATTGGCGAGTCAAAGTTCGTCACTAAGCTCGTCTTAATAGACGAGCTAAAGGTCGTCTTTATAGACGAGCTAAAGGTCGTCTTTATAGACGAGCTAAAGGTCGTCTTTATAGACGAGCTAAAGGTCGTCTTTATAGACGAGCTAAAGGTCGTCTTTATAGACGAGCTAAAGGTCGTCTTTATAGACGAGCTAAAGGTCGTCTTTATAGACGAGCTAAAGGTCGTCTTTATAGACGAGCTAAAGGTCGTCTTTATAGACGAGCTAAAGATTGTCCTTGTAGACGAGCTAAAGGTCGTCTTTATAGACGAGCTAAGGGTCGTTTTTATAGACGAGCTTAAGGTCGTCTTGATTGGCGAGTCAAAGTTCGTCACTAAGCTCGTCTTAATAGACGAGCTAAAGGTCGTCTTTATAGACGAGCTAAAGGTCGTCTTTATAGACGAGCTAAAGGTCGTCTTTATAGACGAGCTAAAGGTCGTCTTTATAGACGAGCTAAAGGTCGTCTTTATAGACGAGCTAAAGGTCGTCTTTATAGACGAGCTAAAGGTCGTCTTTATAGACGAGCTAAAGGTCGTCTTTATAGACGAGCTAAAGGTCGTCTTTATAGACGAGCTAAAGGTCGTCTTGATAGGCGAGTCAAAGTTCGTCACTAGGCTCGTCTTAATAGACGAGCTAAAGGTCTTCTTTATAGACGAGCTTAAGGTCGTCTTTATAGGCGAGTCAAAGTTCGTCCCTAGGCTCGTCTTAATAGACGAGCTAAAGATCGTCTTAATAGACGAGCTAAAGATCGTCTTTATAGACGAGCCAAAGGTCGTCTTTATAGACGAGCTTAAAGTCGTCTTTATAGACGAGCTTAAGGTCGTCTTTATAGACGAGCTTAAGTTCGTCTTTATAGACAAGCTAAAGGTCGTCTTTATAGACGAGCTAATAGTCGTCTTTATAGACGAGCTAAAGGTCGCCTTTATAGGCAAGCTAAAGGTCGTCTTTATAGACGAGCTAAAGGTCGTCTTTATAGACGAGCTAAAAGTCGACTTTATAGACCAGCTTAAGGTCGTCTTTATAGACGAGCTAAAGGTCGTATTTATAGACGAGCTAAAGGTCGTATTTATAGACGAGCTAAAGGTCGTATTTATAGACGAGCTAAAGGTAGTATTTATAGATGAGCTAAAGGTCGTCTTTATAGATGAGCTAAAGGTCGTCTTTAAAGGCAAGCTAAAGGTCGTCTTTATAGACGAGCTAAAGGTCGTCTTTATAGACCAGCTAAAGGTCGTCTTTATAGACGAACTAAAGGTCGTCTTTATAGACGAGCTAAAGGTCGTCTTTATAGACGAGCTAAAGGTCGTATTTATAGACGAGCTAAAGGTCGTATTTATAGACCAGCTAAAGGTCGTATTTATAGACGAGCTAAAGGTCGTATTTATAGACGAGCTAAAGGTCGTATTTATAGACGAGCTAAAGGTCGTCTTTATAGACGAGCTTTAGGTCGTCTTTATAGACGAGCTTTAGGTCGTCTTTATAGACGAGCTTAAGGTCGTCTTTATAGACGAGCTAAAGGTCGTCTTTATAGACGAGCTAAAGGTCGTCTTTATAGACGAGCTAAAGGTCGTCTTTATAGACGAGCTAAAGGTCGTCTTTATAGACGAGCTTAAGGTCATCTTTATAGACGAGCTAAAGGTCGTCTTTATAGACGAGCTAAAGGTCGTCTTCGTAGACGAACGAAAGGTCGGGTTTATATACGAGCTAAATGTCGTATTTATAGATGAGCTAAAGGTCGTCTTTATAGACGAGCTTAAGGTCGTCATTATAGACCAGCTAAAGGTCGTCTTTATAGACGAGCTAAAGTTCGTCTTTATAGACGAGTTTAAGGTCGGCTTTATAGACGAGCTTAAAGTCGTCTTTATAGACGAGCTTAAGGTCGTCTTTATAGACGAGCTAAAGGTCGTCTTTATAGACGAGTTTAAGGTCGGCTTTATAGACGAGTTTAAGGTCGGCTTTATAGACGAGCTTAAAGTCGTCTTTATAGACGAGCTTAAGGTCGTCTTTATAGACGAGCTAAAGGTCGTCTTTATAGACGAGCTAAAGGTCGTCTTTATAGACGAGCTAAAGGTCGTCTTTATAGACGAGCTAAAGGTCGTCTTTATAGACGAGTTTAAGGTCGGCTTTATAGACGAGCTTAAAGTCGTCTTTATAGACGAGCTTAAAGTCGTCTTTATAGACGAGCTTAAAGTCGTCTTTATAGACGAGCTTAAGGTCGTCTTTATAGACGAGCTAAAGGTCGTCATTATAGACGAGTTTAAGGTCGGTTTTATAGACGAGCTTAAAGTCGTCTTTATAGACGAGCTTAAGGTCGTCTTTATAGACGAGCTAAAGGTCGTCTTTATAGACGAGCTAAAGGTCGTCTTTATAGACGAGCTGAAGGTCGTCTTTATAGACGAGCTGAAGGTCGTCTTTATAGACGAGCTGAAGGTCGTCTTTATAGACGAGCTGAAGGTCGTCTTTATAGACGAGCTGAAGGTCGTTTTTATAGACGAGCTGAAGGTCGTTTTTATAGACGAGCTGAAGGTCGTTTTTATAGACGAGCTGAAGGTCGTTTTTATAGACGAGCTGAAGGTCGTTTTTATAGACGAGCTGAAGGTCGTTTTTATAGACGAGCTGAAGGTAGTTTTCATAGACGAGCTGAAGGTCGTTTTTATAGACGAGCTAAAGGTCGTCTTTATAGACGAGCTAAAGGTCGTCTTTATAGACGAGCTTAGGGTCGTCTTTATAGACGAGCTTAAGGTCGTCTTTATAGACGAGTTTAAGGTCGTCTTTATAGATGAGCTAAAGGTCGTCTTTATAGACGAGCTAAAGGTCGTCTTTATAGACGAGCTGAAGGTCGTCTTTATAGACGAGCTGAAGGTCGTCTTTATAGACGAGCTGAAGGTCGTCTTTATAGACGAGCTGAAGGTCGTCTTTATAAACGAGCTGCAGTTTGTATTTATAGACGAGCTAAAGGTCGCCTTTACAGACGAGCTAAAGGTCGTCTTTATAGATGAGCTAAAGATCGTCTTTATAGACGAGCTAAAGGTCGTCTTTATAGATGAGCTAAAGGTCATCTTTATAGACGAGATAAAGGTCGTCTTTATAGACAAGCGAAAGGTTTTCCTTATATACAAGCCAAAGGTCGTCTTTATAGACGAGCTAAAGGTCGTCCATCTAGCTAAGGGTCGTCCATATAGACGAGCTAAGAGTCGTCCATATAGACGAGCTAAGAGCCGTCTATATAGACGAGCTAAGGGTCGTCTTTATAGACAAGCTGAAGCTATAATAGAAGAACTAAATATCCTCTTTATAGACGGGCTGAAGGTCGTCCTTATAGACAAACTAAAGTTCGTCTTTATAGACGAGCTAAAGTTCGTCC
Source organism: Musca autumnalis (assembly GCF_047663935.1). Lineage (NCBI taxonomy): Eukaryota > Metazoa > Arthropoda > Insecta > Diptera > Muscidae > Musca > Musca autumnalis. The sequence continues at coordinate 226,665,813 of NW_027411755.1, forward strand.
TTATAGACGAGCTAAAGGTCGTCCTTATAGACGAGCTAACGGTCGTCTTTATAGACGAGCTAAAGGTCGTCTTTATAGACGAGCTAAAGGTCGCCTTTATAGACGAGCTAAAGGTCGTCTTTATAGACGAGCTAAAGGTCGTCTTTATAGACGAGCTTAAGTTCGTATATTATTTACAAATGACAGTCGTTCCAGTGTTAAACACCATCGGAATCAGTGTTCTTACCAATCAGTTTCTACCTCCCCCATTGTAATTATGTTCCCAAAACCATTTTGAATTAGAAACATTCCCAATCTAGCTTGTACTCTACTAGAGGCGAAGCAACCGACATACTGTCTGGAATAGACATTTTTACTACTTATGAGTATGTTGTAAAATAAATAATAAATAAATAAATAAAAAACAACACTATTTTTATTTTTATTATTATTCCAAAGAATTCTCCAGCTATCATTCAATTGCCCAGTGAATTGCACTATGGGGGTGTGGAACAAATCGGAATCCCATAATATTGATATTAACAATTTATATTATTTCCACTTGCACAACAACAACACCAACAGCAGTAACAGCAACAACGACATAAACATCGTCAACAATAATAAACTTAGTTATGGCAACTGGTTAATAGTTTAACCGTAAATTCTCTTACCTCACCCACAAATTTTTGTTTAACAACAAAACGCCAACCAGCCAGCCAGCATTTGAACCGAAATACGTCACAAGGAATTTTTTGCCATAAATCACACAGCATGTAAACGCAACTCAGCAGATTTTCTATATGCCTCTGACTGCTCGATCGATAGAGCTGCCGACTGACTAGCTTTGCTTTTGTAAGATTTTCACATTTGCTAAACATTAACATCTCGCCAGATATAGTCGGCTTTAAAAGCCAACGGCAATAGTTAATGCTGCTGGTGGTGCGGCTGCTGCTACCTCGTCAAATCACAGATCACATTTTAATATCTGTTTTCTAAATTGACACACGTTTAACCAATCTGTCAAATAAAATGTGACACTGTTGTTTAACAACAACTAACAACAATTACAGAAAACAGGCATGCGCTTTGGGCCAATCAATCGGGCATACTGTAAAATTGTTCGCACAAAATGAATGGCTATAAATTTGTATACAAATGTACAGATGGTGATAGAGGATTTTGGGGGTAAGAACTGTTAAGAGATCATGGGGCCTTTTGATGGGCGTGGGGTCATTTTCTATGAAGCGGAAAACTACATGTTTTAGAAAAAAATAACAAAAAGTATTTCCCACGACATCCCTGAAGGGACAAGGGGAGACTTCTCTCATATCAATGATCTCAGCCCAATTTTATATTTAGCTGAAACATATGATACCTTCTTTTCATCGCCGAATTCGAACGGGGTATCAAACGACACCACTTGCAGGGATGTTGTACATGGCTAAAAAATATTCAGGAAATGTAAGCCAACATTAGTCTGAGGGCTTTTTACGACCGTTGAAAAATGTTTCATAATATTTAGACAGGGAATCAAAAAAAAAAAAATTGCCAACAGATGGTAGTGGTGAATATGGACGTCGTATGAACCACGAACTGTATCTGCTATACAACGACATCAATACGTCGTCATAAGAATGAGCTATGATGAAGCCGCTAAAAAGGCGTATAAATGCAGGCCACATTGCGGTACACCCAGAGCTGGTAGGCCAAGGCTTCGATGAAGCAAACAAATGGAAGACGAGATTGAAAGACGCGGTATTCTAAAAAAGCAAAATAACAAAAAGAGAGGAATGGAAATTGTTTCTTAGTTCGGCTTATAGGAAAAATGTTCTGTAATAGGACAACTAAGTAAGTAATCAAAAAAATAAATTCTGGCTCCATCCAGTACGTTATTTTACTTAACCAGAACGCAATATTAAAATTTGGCGCCATTCAAAGTGTCACTGTTTGACATTTGAACAATTGTTATTGCTTACTAGTAGAAGGTACGAATTTAGTAAAAATGGAGCGCTACACGAATAACAAAGCATTATCATTTTGAAATTGTTTTATGAAAATGGTGAATATTTTGTGGCTACAGTTCGCAAATTGCGATCAATTTGGGGTTACAAAGATTTGCATCTTCATGCATACAAAGTTCGATTGACGCAGGGACTGAAACCAGCTGACCATGGACAGCGAGAAACAATTCAATTGCTTCATCAGTCTTTTCCCGGTCGTGTTATTTTACGTTTTGGAGACCAGAATTGGCCGCCTAAATCGTGCGATTTAACACCTTTAGAATTTTCTTTGGAGTTTTTTGAAGTCGATGGTTTACGCGAATAAGCCGACGACGACTCAAGCCTTAAAAGAGGAAATTGGACGCTGCATTAATGAAATACCGCTGCATTTATACAAAACGGTCAATAAAAATTTCATTAAAAGATCGCGTGTGTGCCAGCAAAGCCGCAGCGGCCATCTGCACGATATCTTGTTATACCCTACACCACTATGGGAGAGTATTATAAGTTGTTTTTGGCCAAAAAGTTTGTAACGCATCGAAATAATGGTCGTAGATCCATACATATATACATATACCAAAACGAATATCTCGACGAGCTGAGTCGATCAGGCTATGTATGTCCGTCCGTGTGTCCGTTTGTCCGTCTGTCCATCTAAACCTTGTAATCACGCTACAGGTCGCAATTTTAATCCGATCGTCACCAAATGTTGGGTGTTGATGAAGGTCTCAGAGGGTGATGGTCGATTTTATTGAAGGTCGGATAATATTCAGGTGTCGGAATGGGCAAAAAACTTGTTTGGAGAAAAAGTCAACTTTTTATTTTAAAGCGAATATCTCTGCTTCTATAAGGATCATATCAAAAGCAAAACCTGCTAATGAAACTAGAAAATATCAACGATGTAACGTAGGTTGTCATAGGTGGTTAAACAACGAATATATCGCAATTTCCGCTAATAGAACACAACTTTTTATTTTTGCGATTTTAATAATAATGACGAATATCACAGCTTTGGTCGGGGATCTTCCAAAAGCAAAATCTGACTCTGAAAGAAGAAAATCCCATCTTTACAATGATGTAAATCAGGTTGGCGTAGGTGGCCAAATAATGGAGATATCGCAATATTTTTTTTCGTAATCACGCTACACGTCGCAATTTTGATTGGATCGTCACGGAATTTTGGGTGTTAATGGGGGTCCCACAGAGGAAAAAGGCTATTGATTTTGGTAATGGTCGGATATTATTCAGGGGTCGGAATGTGAAAAAAAACTTATTTGGTGAAAAGGCCAACGTTTTATTTCAAAGGGAATATCTCTCTTCTGTAAGAGGTATATCGAAAGCATGGCTGGCAAGGAAAGTAGAAAATATCACATTTACAACGATGTGAAGTAGGTGGTCAAACAACAGAGATATCGCAATAGTCTGTAATGCATCCCTTTTTCCATATTTTGTGCAATCACGCTACAGGTCGGAATTTTGATCGGATCCTCACGAAATTTTAGGGATTGATAGGATGAGAAAGATGCCTATTGATGGTTGGCGTACATCCCACTTTTCCATTTTTTTATTTGAGTTGTACTGACGATGCACTTAAATGCGTTTAAACTAAATTGACCTGTACTAATGAAGACATTCAGAGTAAAGGCTCTAAGTTATCTCAACTTTAATATTTTAAATTTTACCAGTCAGAAGCTTATGCACTGGGTTAGTGGGTGGGAAGTGGGTATCACATAGTCAGCCCCGACCCGACTATAGCCTTGTCTCACTTGTTCCATGCATAATTTCATTCTGTCTACTTTACGATATAATAAAGTTTTACAATTTTTTTTAATATCTGTGTTTTATTTTAAATTTAAAAATTGCGTTCTAGTACGGTACGATAAAAAATTGCCCCATCCAAATTTTGGGTTTAAACGAGACGAATTTTAAGAGAAACTTAGTTTCAGATAATTTGAAGTCGATTTGATTCTGATCACAACAACATAATATGTTTGTGGGAAGCTCCAACTACTGTATAATGTGGGGAAAAACTTCAGCATTCAATTAAAAAAATTAGTGCATAGTGTAATTTGTTCCAAACTTAGGCCACTTAGTTCGCAGTTGTACTTTCCGGTCCAAATTTTCAGTTAGTTGAAATGTTGAATATCATATCTAATTTTGAAAGTTTTAGAGTATTAAACAAAAAACATTGTTCCACAACATCCCATACGGGACAAGGGAGACTTCTCTCATATCAATGAGTGCACCCCGATTCATATTTAGCTCAATGATATGGGACCAACTGTTTATCGCCAAGTCCGAACGGCGTGTCTTAAGACACCACTTATGGAGAAGTTTTTCAAGGCTGAAATACTCAGGAAATGTCGCCAACATTACTGAGGGGTATTTTGCCACCGTTGAAAAATGTTTGATGTTGCTTGGCCGGGGAATCGAACCCCCCGACCTTCTGCAAGGCGGGCGTGCATTGCACCACGGTGGCACCCAACCATTACAACTGCATATTTTAGGGGGAGACCATGAACCCTGAATTAAGGGCACCGAAGTTCCCAAAGCCTTACGGACAATAAACAAAAATATTGTCTTCTCTCGAATAGTTTTGATATTTTAACATTCGGTGATTAGATAAAAAGCAACGTGGAGTTTTTTTTTGAAAAATTAAGAGATTATGATTCGTGTAGCTCGGGTTTGAGTACGTCGTCATAGTTTTTGGCCCAATCGCTTTGGTATCTCCTTGCATTTAGGACTGTTGTCAAACGCTTGATAACAGCATATTTCCTGAGGTAAGTGTCCCGAATTCAGACACAGCTCTTAAACCGCACTTAAGCAAAATTAGAGCTTTTGTCAGGGCAAAGAATCTGAAGAGTATGGAATTTATGAAAGGTAGATGTTAAACTGGTCTGTAGATATCACTCTACCTTGGGGAACTCCCTGTTTCACTCTACGGACTTCTTATTTCCCAGTTGATTATTCAACGTTTCAAACACGGATCTATTTGCCCTCTTTGTTTGGTTGATGGTATCGAAGATATTAGATAGATCAAGACTTTGCGATTCGTCTCTGCTGGCATCCTTGCCTGGCTTTAGTAGCAGGACCACCCTGTCAAATTTCCAAGCTTCTGGTACAATATGTGTGGCTAAAGATAAATTGAGGATACTTGGCAATTACTCAACTCCTTGTTCATTTAGTTGCAAAAGTATTGTCATTGAGATTCCCTTTGGGCAAAAAGTTTAGGATTATTTCGCGTTTCGGTTGACATCTGCAACATCGCTCATCTTAAATTGTGGTGGTTCCTCCTCATCTTCGAGGATTCTTACACGGTCTTTTAACTCCCTTTCACTTTCGAGGTGCTCTATAAATAGCCGGTTAAAATAACATGCGCACCTCTTTGGATGTGACACGCCATTGAAAGTAACAATCATTCTATAATTCTTCTTTCCCGGATTCTAGAGTGATTTAACTTTTGCTTTCAATTTATTAAATCCTGCGCCAACATTGTATTGCTTCAGGTGTTCTACCAGCTTTTCCGCTTATGCTGGCCTACTAGCCTGTTGACTTCAAGAGTAATTTCCTTAATTTCGTATTCTAATTCGATATAATTCTATGTATTGGACCAGAATCTATGTATCCAGCCAGGGCTTCGGAGTCGGAGTCTAGCAAATCTTGCTGGAGTCGGAGCCGGAGTCGTGAAAAAAAGCTCGACTCCGACTCCGGGCAAAACTTGTTCTATATTTATCAAAATTTGTCAGATCAATTTAAATTATTTAAATGATCATAATTTAAAAAAAAAAAAAAACTCTTCATCTCTATTTTGACTATGCTGAAGTGCTTGTTACTTTGTATTCCGTATGGTCAATGAGAAAAAACGAACTATGTTTTGGTATCCTCCCAATGTAATGTATCTTGAGATACTGAGATGACTGTAATTTACGTTGTGAATTTTATTTTATCTATTTTAGGAGTCGACTCCGGAGTTGGAGTCGGAGTCGAGAAAAAATTGGACTGGAGTCGGAGTCGGAGTCTGACCAAAAATGGCTCGACTCCGAAGCCCTGGCTGCAGCTGTGACGATGTCCCGATAAATGGGCAGCTCTCTGAAATTCTGATTGTTAATTTCTCTGAACAATTGTCAGTCAGTTTTCCCGTGGTTCAGAAAAGTTCGGCCGACTACGGAAAACTAAGCCGACTGAATGTGGTATAAATCAAGGGAAATTACGGTTTAGAAGGGTGCCACAATGGCAATGTCCGGCGAGCTGTGGCAATATATGACCTATGAAATATATGGGCCTATCAATTTCCTCGGTCGGCTCTATACCCTATTGTTTGCCTAGAGCAAAATGCAAAAACTCATGATGTGAATTTAAGTCCTCTAGCATCGGACGGATATTGACCTGCAATTACCAGGCATTTAATGCAGGGCACAACTATTCATCAGTGATATGTCCACATTAAGCATCTGGAAAATGGCCCGAGGTTCTTCTATATCCTAGCACGCACCAAAAAATCTCGGAGCTGGTAATTCAAGATATATTGCCGCACCAGGCAAAGTTTGCGGCCTAGGCAACACGCAGGTGTCATTTGACATATTTTTGGAAAGTTTGAAAATTTTTAGTCTAAGCGTACTCCGGACAGTTTGTGTTTTTTACAGTGTCTTGAAAAAACCACTTTCAAAAAAAAAAAAAAAAAAAAAAAGAATGGAATTTACTTGTGAACATTTTCGTCCGATAATTTTTCACAATTTTCAACATGGATTATTACGGCAAGAGTGCATCGATCAAATTAAATCCTTGTATATTGGTGCAAAAAATTAGGGTTTTCTCGTCGGATCCCGTGTTGATTTCGAAAAAATTCGATCGCGGTGCTTCGAAAGACGTTTATAAGATGAGCCCGAAAAGTCGCAGGAATCGCCAGAATATGCTGTAAAAGCATTCAAAACCATGTTTTGAAAGTGTCTCAATCAAGCCACTATAAAATACCCAACAGATGTTCGTCAGTACGCTTAGACTAAAAACGGTCAAACTACCCAAAAAATATGTCAAATGACGCCTGGCGACACTGCGTGTTGCCTACGCCGCAAACTTTGCTAGTTCCCCTCGTACTAGTTGCGGTGAAGATTCGAAGAAGTTGGTGGTGGTAGGAGCTTTTGGACTGTTATACCAGGAAATATGTATTTGTAAATTGTATTTAATGGAATTTTGAATATCTACAATCCCTGGATGTGTTCCAAGGCACTAAGCAATTTTTCCTCGAACGGTGAAGTGGCTACATATTTCCATAAGTTCCGCTTTATGAGGATTTACCGTTGCTCACTACTTTGAAAGTGTATCATTATTTTTTGCATTGCAATAATTTTATTTCTATTCAGTGTAAATAAATAATAATTATTTCCATGGGGTGAGACAGTAATTCTCATTTACTTCATGTTGTCATCCGAACACTTATTTCAGTTTTCAATAGGAGAATTTTTCCAGGACTGGCCTAGACCGATTAAATATGTAGTTGACAAAGTCCGCAGTCCACCTGGAGGAGCTACACAAAGATCCCCAAAAAGTATCATCAACCCATCTGCCATAGACGAGTAACTTTAACCTGTAGTTGAACACCGTGAAGCCGACTAATATCTTCGAGACGGCAACTTTTGTAACGTGACAAGTGTCACATACCTACATACAACAACACCTAAGGCCTTCTTTTTCACAACGGATTTATATTGATCCTTCTTCCTTTTAAAGGGGTGAATAATATCATTCTAACAAGTTATTATTTTTTTAAATCGGTTAACAAATGACCCAGTTATAGAAGTTTAAGTCTGAACAAGTAAAAATGTGTCAGACTTTACCGACAGAGATATACCCTCAGCCGGTGTGGATTCATCTATGAGATATATATAGATATTTTAGCGAATATTTTCGAACTTTTAGGGGGGAGGTACCGGAAGGGGTGGACCTATAAGCACCAACTTTGAATTTCATATAATATTCGAAAAAATATTACGTCCAAAGTGTGGACGAACGCAGTACTCGGTTCGGGCTCTCAATCCTCTACATGTAGATCTATAGGGGTTTTTTTTTAAACGTTCATACTGTTTTCTCAAGAAGTATGGACTTGCCCCTGAAAAAACTTTTACTGTCATAATTGAGGAAGCGAATGCAGGTTGCTTCAACAAAAATCAAAATGAGGAGGTACCCAAAGGAGTGAACCGATTGAGTCCCTATTGGAACCTCATCTAAGTCTGGAGGGAATTTCACGATGTGCAAAATAAGTGGCCCAAACGAACTAAAGGCATTGTCGTTGTCCATGGATTCCAACACGATATAATTTTGCATCAGAACGCTTGAATATTTTTCTGGTAAACTTTTGTAGCACAAGGCCAAAACTGCATGAAGGAGCGTTTCAATGCTTTTGCGATGTATTAGATAGTTCTAAATTACTGTATTGGCTACAATTGTTGTCCGTGTGTTCGATCGAAAATCTTAATGGTTTGGCTGTTATATACCAAAATACCTAAAAAACGTGGATAAAAAACTTAAAGTTAAAATCAGGAGGCTCGATTCTCACCGTAGACATATGCTCTAGGGGACTTTTTCGCTCAGTTCAATCATAGGAATCAGAAACGCGAAGGGCCCATTAAGGTTTTTTTCCTTCTATACAAACCGTCCCGGCCTACTGTGGGTCTTTCTGGTGAACCTGGTTGGGATTTAGCTTACCTCAGCCTTATATAAAACCAATCGTTATAAACTATTCTTTACTTTTCGTTCTTTTAAGCTATTTTCACCTATCCTCCTTTGAGAGGCTTGGTTGGTAATGCCCTCTAGGCAATAGAGAAAATAACTCTCATAAGCTAGGCCCTTTACTAACCTCACAGCATCGCCCCCAAACCAAACCTGTCAAATTACAACAACGTCAATTGTTAATATTTAATTAGTTTTCTCCTAACGATCCTCTTAATTAATTTATGTGTTTGGAATTGTGTTTGTTCTCAACGAAACAAAGCTAACGATCTAACGATGTTCCAAAACAAATTTGCCGCACATCACCATCGTTTTGCTGCTGTTGTTGTCGAAACAAAAATGTAATTAAAATTTTTGAAATATCTTTAGTACTGCTACCGCAACAACTATTGACGTATTTTACATTTCAATTGTTAATTTGTTTTGTTTAGTTTTTTTTGCATTATTTTGCGAAAGGAATTTTTTAGTGAGGAAAAATGCGAGAAATTTATATGCAATAGGTGGTGTGGGTAATTAAATTATATTACCTTTTATGGAAATTATAAAATTAATATATAAACTATTGTACAAAATAAAAATAATAGTGTTTGTTACTTTATATAGTTCACATTTTGTAGTTTAGCTACAATTATTTTTAGAGCAATTTATTTCCGTTTTTAAAGAGTTTTAAACAAAAGACTTAAGTATGTTTGTCACTTAAGTCTTAAATATAAATATATTCGTGGCAACATTAATTCGTTGATAGGCAACATATAATAAAACTTTTATTATAATCTGTGAAAAATGTCATAAAAAATAATTAACCCTAATTATCAAATTGTCACTCAATTTCAATATGATTTAATTAGGGTTTAACCAAAATAAAAAAAATTTTAAAGCATGCGCAAAATTCCAGTTCCTTTTTTATATCACTTCCCCCTTTATTTAACCATTTGACAAATATTTTATCTGCGCTTTTTTTTTTTCTTCTTAGGTTTGACATCTATTTATCATTTCACCGGTTGTGTGTGAAATCATTTTTATTTTTATAAATTATCATTAATACCTCATTATCCATTATTTCAGTAAATTATTCTTTTCACAAAACGGCAAAGAAAGAAACCCACCATCAAAAGACAAAAAAGCAACAAAAAATTAAGAAAAAAAAGCGTTGAGCTTTGACTCAAATCTCGTTATGACAACAAAGAAAAGGCGTGTGCTCCCAGTCAAGGTTTCTTTGGCTTTGAAATGAGCTTAAATTATGAATCTGCGACAGATTGTGACTGCCGCGGTTATTGTTGTAGTTGCTGTTGTTGTTTTGGCGTTGACGTTGCTTTGTCTACTCTGACACAAACACTCTAAATATAGTGACAGTTTCACTTTGTTGTTATTGTTGTGATCTCTAATATTTCAGGTATTTTGGTGATTGTCGGATCTGATCAGAAAAAAAATCAAAAAGCCAAAAAACGGAAAAATTTTTCAAAAATCCAACCAAACATTTTTATATATTTTAATGTTTGTATTTTCTTGTTAACATTTTTGTTGTTTGATAGTGTGTAAAAATCATTTTGTTTTGTGATGGAATTTGTTTAAGCGGAGCCACAATGTCTGCCAGAGAAACTTGAAAGCATTTGCCTTTCAACTTAGCACAACATCTGCATAAGTTTCGTTGTTTAAATCCCCCCATTAGCTAACATTTTCAAATTATGTTCCTTTTGTTGTTTAAAATAAATTACCATTTTATATTATTAATAAGATGTACTGTATCTTAATACATTTTAATGTGATTAAAAAAATATATATTATTTTTTCAATATTAAGTTGTTAGGTTTCTTGTTTAAAGTTTTTCTTCCAAAGACGAGGTGTGGAGTAAACATTTTGGGGAACATAACATTTTATAAATTAAAATCACAACACAAAAATATTTGTTTTTTTTTTTTTTAATTCCTCGCTTTGTGCTATGAATTGATGCTTAAGAAGACCTTCAAAAATACTATTTTTAAAATCGACAATTGGTGCTTTAGAAGCCCTTCAAAAATAATATTTTTAAAACCCACGTTCGGTGCTTTAATAGTCCTACAAAAATATTATTTAAAAAAGTTATGCTTGGCGCTTGGAAAGTCCTCCAAAAATATTATTTTAAAAATCCATGCTTTGTGCCATGAAAGTCCTACAAATTATTATTTTAAAAATCCGCGCTTACTTAGTTACTTAGCTGGCCCATTACAGAACATTTGTTCCATAGACCGAGCTTAGAAAAATCTCCAATTCTCTCTGTTTAGTGCTTCGCTTTTTGGAATACCGCGCCTTGTCATCTCATCATCCACTTATTTGCGCCATCTATTCTTTGTCCTGCCAATTCTGCGTGCGCCGCCCTGTGGCTCGAATTTATATGACTTTTTAGCGGGTTCATCATAGCTGGATGTGCCAGCTCCAAAGCCATCAGTTTGATGTTTCACTCTCGATTTGTTCACACTCCTGCTTTTCCACTTCTCTCTTTTTCCTGCGTAAAATACTTTTCTCCTCTCTCCTTTTCTCCCGATACCTCTCTCGTGCGCTACGCGTTGCTACTGATTGTAAAGTAGGCCTATATGCCGCATTTTTTAATGGTTTTATTTAGCTCACCCCGTTTGTTTTATTATTTATTCTTGGGTCAAATTTAGTAATTCAAATTTCACCCTCTTCCTGTCAACCGATTAATCTGAAATTTTGTATACACTTTGGATTTTGGTGACAATACAATTATGTTTATTCATTATCATTATAAATTCAAGATGGCCGCCGCTACAAAATGGCGGATAACGTAGGTTTTATCAATCCCACCAATATGGGTATCAAATGAAAGGGCTCAACAAGCAGAATACAATATACTATAAAAATTGAAATCCAAGATGGCGGCCGCTACAAAATGGCGGATAACGTAGGTTTTATCAATCCCACCAATATGGGTATCAAATGAAAGGGCTCAACAAGCAGAATACAATATACTATAAAAATTGAAATCCAAGATGGCGGCCGCTACAAAATGGCGAATAACGTAGATTTTATCAATCCCATCAATATGGGTATCAAATGAAAGTGCTCAACCAGTAGAATACAAAGTACTATATAAAATTAAAATCCAATATGGCGGCTTCTACAAAATGGCGGATAACTTAGGTTTTATCAATCCCATCAACATGGGTATCAAATGAAAGGTCTCTACAAGTAGAATACAATTTACTATGCAAAATTAAAATCTAAGATGGGCGCCGCTACCAAATGGCTGATAACAATTTTTTGATCAATCCCACCAATATGGGTATCAAATAAAAGGGCTTGACAAGAAGAATACAGTGCACTATACAACCTCAATATTTAAGATGGGCGCAGCCACTAAATGGCGTATAATTAAGATTTAAATTTAGAAATTGAATCTGTAATTTAGGTATCTGATTAATCCAGCCTGAATTCACCACCCAAGTCAAGATTTTTTATCGTGTTGAGGACTGTGTGGCGTTAGGGTGGCTAAAAATGATACGTCGTTAGCGGTACACTACCCAAGTTAAGGTGAAAGGTTAAAACGCGCCGAGAACTGTATGGCATTAGGGTGGATAAAAATGATATGTCGTTAGCGTTTTCCCCCCAAGGCTCAGGCGCATCTTGTTTAACATAGCCTTGCCCCTTTATTGGACCTCTGGAGGGTCGACCGTTTAAATGTCCATTACTCGTGGGAACAAAATGGTAAAAAAATATATAAAAAAATACAAACACAAATAAAACAGAAACTGCAACGCAACGTAAACGAAGGCTTCAAAAAGCGAAAGAAAAGTATAAAGCAAAACGAGCTAAAGAAAGTGAAGTTGATAGAAATAGTCGATTACAGAAACGAGGGGAACAATTAGCGTCAAAAACACCTGAGCAATATGAGGCCAGGTTAAAAAAGCAACGTCAGCGATATACATAAATGACGGCGTCAGAAACGCCTGAAGAATATGAAGCCAGGTTAACAAAGCAACGTGAGCGATACACACAGATGATAGCGTCAGAAACGCCTGAAGAATATGAAGCCAGGTTAACAAAACAACGGGAGCGATACACACAGATGTGTGTTGCCTTTAATACTATCATGGGCTTCTACAATACATAAAATGCAGGCCAGCACTGTGGATCACGCAGTCGTATACTTAGGTTCGAAACTGTTTGAAGAAGGTCAAGCCTACGTGGCTCTTAGTAGAGTAAGATCTTTACAGGGACTACGTATAGAGGAGTTGGACTGCAATAAACTAACGGGCAAGAAACCTTGCAATAATGAAGCACTAAACGAATTAAACAGAATGCGAAATAAAAACTAAAAACTAGAAAATAAAAATAGGTAAAAAACTTTTTAAGTTAAACGGTTTTATGTTAAACATACATTGCAATGTTTAAGATAAATGTACTAAAAACCAAAAAATAATAAAATAGATACAGTCGTGGGAATTATAAACATATGCATAGACTAGAATAAAATAAAACCGTGGGGCACGTCAATTGTCTACAATCGTTGATTAAAATGTTTGTTTTGTAATGTTACACTATAATTAGGCAGTTGTTCAACCGACAACGATGGACGTGTGATAAGTAGGGCTAGAATGTGGAAACAAGCTAGCAAGCTCGATTATAAGCGAGTTTTAGTGTTTCATAGTGGTGAGCGAGTAGTACTTTGTCGATTAAAGACAAACTACGAGCAGTGAAACGATTCCTCGCCAGCCAGCAGTGTGAATGCCCAACGATAAACTAGTTGAAACATCTCTTTTATTTCCATGGAGTGTATAATTATTGGAATTTCCATGAGCAAGAAAATAGTAAGTAATTTCCTCACCGTCTGCTGGCCAACTGCCTAACGACGAATTAAACGAGTCTTCTATCGCACATTAAGTCAATAATTTCTAGACAATTGACGTGCCCCACGGGTTTATTTTAGTCTAGTCTATGCATATGTTTATAATTCCTACGACTGTATCTATTTTATTATTTTTTGGTTTTTAGTACATTTATCTTAAACATTGCAATGTATGTTTAACATAAAACCGTTTAACTTAAAAAGTTTTTTTACCTATTTTTTTTTCTTCGATAGCAGCACGACACTCCTGATCATATTATGGATTCCTTGGTGGAGGTCTCTGGTATCCAAGTATGGATTTTGCGGCTGTTTGCATGGAGTGGGCAATGCTTTGCCATTCGCTGATATGTTATCGGTGGAATATGCTGTGGCTATCTATTGTGATTGCAACTTACCGATGTCCAACTTTCGCGTTGTGTCTGTTCGCACTTTGTTTGCTACGTTTAATCTGGTACGTACCTTTGCTGCAACAAGGTAGTGGTCTGAGTCTATGTTTGTACCTCGGAACGATCGTACATCCAACGCGCTTGATGCATGTCTTCCATATATCACAACGTGATCAATTTGATTTCTTTTTCTTTGATCTGGCAACAGCCAGATGTCCTTATGAATATCGAGATGCCCTAATCTGGTACTGCTAACTACCATGTTTTTTGCAGCTGCAAAGTCCATCAGTCTCATACCATTGTCAGATGTTTCACTGTGGAGACTCAATTTCTCGACTGTTGGGCCAAAGATATTCTCCTTTCCAATTTTGGCATTAAAATCGCCTAGAAAATGTTAATGCCATGGGCAGGGCAACGGTCATAAGTTTCTTCTAAGCGTTCGTAAAATATATTTTTGGTCTGTTCGTCCTTGTCTTCAGTGGGAGCATGTCTTCAGTAGGGAGTCTTTCATTCACTGGGGTGAAGCTGGAGACCAGATGTTTTAACCTCCGACCAACTACAAATCCGCAACCAAACTCATGCTTTGTGTCATGGCAGCTATAATACAGTGCGTCACCTTTAGGTGTTGTTGTGACGCCTTTCCCATTTCATCGTATTTTCTGTATGGCAGTAATATCGGCCTTGTACTTTTCAAGTACGTCTTCCAATGCATAGACTGCACCTTCTCTATAAAGAGTGAGAACATTCCAGGTGCCGATTTGCAGATAGTCCTTAAAACGTTTGCGGGGTTCGTCAACTTTAGAGGGGTTTGTTTTTCTTTTCTTTCGTTTTTTCATGGTAGGCTGTTTTTTCTAGGGAAGGGTTACTAACCCGACGCCCAAACCCAAGTTAGCTCACTACCTTTAATGGGTGTTAAGGGCGATTCCCCAAGTGATACCACGGGGAGGTGTGTCCACTTGAGATGAGAGGCAATTCCCCAGGTGATACCACGAGGAGGTCAGTGTCCACTTGAGATGAAAGATAAATCCTGCGCTTTGCCATGTTAAAGCCGGTCAGGACCGTTCCTTCGTATCTTCCATCCTCTACGTCACCCGCGCTTAGCGCCTCAAAAGTCCATCAGAAATATTATTTAACAAGTAAAAAAGTATCAGTGGGCTTTGCCGACAGATATATACCCTCAGCTAAGGCAGCGAATGCATGTTGCTTCAACAAAAATCAAAGTGGTTCGATAGCAGGTCTTAAAGTGAACTTATCCGAAATTTTGCTTGGGAGGTACTGGATCTATATCTGATAGATATATTAGGATGTGTAAAGTATGGACCAATTCGGCCACACCCTTCAAAAGTTACCGTACGAACAATTTTTCCGAACATTTTTGAACCTTTGTGGGGGAGGTATCCTTAGGGAGGACCGATATGGGCCATTTTAGAAGTTAAACTAAATTTTGACAAAATATTAGGAGATCCAAAGTTTGGAGCAAATTGGTTGCCCAATTCAAGTGATATCTTCCTAGCATTTTAGTGAAATTTTTCAAATATTGGGGAGAAGTACCGGAAGTTGTGGACCGGTATTGCCTCATGAAACTAAGTTTGGATATAATATGACCAAGACCAAATGTTGGGCCAAATCGGTTGAACATTTGGAGAGTTATCGTGCTCTCCGACAGCCACATATAGTGACATAGGCATTTTTTACACCTTTCGGAATGTTTTCCCAAGAAATATGGACCTGCTCCTGAAAAAAATTTTACCGTCGTAATGGAGGTAGCGAATGCAAATCGTTTCAACAAAAATCAAAGTGATTCGAGAGCAGGCCTTAAAATGAGCTTATCCGAAATTTTGTGTGGGAGGTACCCAAAGGAGTGCACAAATATAGTCCATATTCGAACCTGATCTATATCTGGTAGATATATAAGGATGTGCAGAGTATGGATTACATCAGTCACTCCCTTCGAGAGTTATCGTGCGCATATTTTTTCCGAAGATTTTTGAATTTTTGTGAGGGAGGTACCTGAAGGAGTGGACCGACATGGTTTATCTTCGAATTTAAACTATGTTTGGACAAAATATTACGAAGGCCAAATTTTGGACCGAATTGGCAGATCCGTTCGAGATTTATCTTGCGCTCCAACCACTACACACGGTGTCATAGGGGTTTTTTTGCACCTTTCAGGCTATTTTCTCAGGAAGTATGGACTTGCCCCTTATGAAACTTGTACTGTCGTATGGGGGCAGCGAATACAGGTTGCTACAACAAAAATCAAAGTGTTTCAAGAACAGGTGTACAAGTTGGTCAGGTATTTCTTACATTATTTCACCAACGTCTTTAGAAAAATTATTTTTTTTTTGGTTCAGTTTTGGTTAATGCCTTTTTAAAAGCCGCTTAAAATCATTTTGTTGTCATGCTTCGACTTCACGGTTTTCTTCTTGCCTTCATGGAGATTTCAATAATATTAAGCAACAACAACAACATAAAACGACATTTCGACAAACGACAAAAAATGCTAATATAGTTTTCATATTTATCAAAAGTTATACAACAACAACAGCATCGAAAAATATCCATACACATACATATTTTTTAATATTATTGGTTTATTTTAGTGTGTACAGATTTTGATATCATAACTAAAATTTTAAGTAGGTTAATATTATTGACATTTATTATTCATTTTTTTCTGTCCGGGTGACTCAGCTTCGCATGGTGGATTGAAAGCAGGAAATCGAATGTATAGAAAAGGTCCTCTTAACTATCTACATTACAGTGAGTTATATATGTATTTAATACGTTATTCACTGTAGTAACTAAAACACATTTTTCAACCTAACCTACAAATACTATGGAAATCATCAACCTTCAAACAAAAGACTTAAGAAACAAACTCCTTATGATAAAGCGATTTTTCTAATTAGAATTTTAAGTATCAATTTTATTGCTTCGCAATAAAATATACATTTTTATATTGCTGTTATAATATTACATACACTTATTATTGTCATTTAGAATGATTTTTCATGATTCCGATTAATAAACTAATCTCTTTAACGCCCCCAAGTAATTGAACAATAATAAATGACAAAGCAAATGAAACATTTGAAGCATAATATGCGTTCTACAAATGTTAGCTAGTCACTCTTGAAATGATATTTAACTATGGCAATTGAAATACGAAAGAAAATTAATGTTTACAGATTTCTTCCCAGCAATAATTGTTAATTTTTAAAAGAATACTTCCGTACGACTTTCTGTGCAATAATCATGGAATTTTTAATAATATAATATTTTTTTGGAGAACTTTCAAAGCACAGCTTTATACAATAATACTTCCAGAGGACTTCAAAACGCCAAGCGTTGATTTTTAATGTAATATTTTTCGAGGACTTTCAAGGCACTAAACGTGGATTTTTAAAATAATATTTTTGAAGGACTTTCAAGGCACTAAACATAGATTTTTAAAATAATATTTTTGGAGGACTTTCAAGGCACTAAACATAGGTTTTTAAAATAATATTTTTGGAGGACTTCTAAGGCACTAAACGTGCATTTTTTAATAATATTTTTGGAGGACTTCTAAGGCACTAAACGTGGATTTTTAAAATAATATTTTTGGAGGACTTCTAAGGCAGTAAACGAGGATTTTTAAAATAATATTTTTGGAGGACTTCTAAGGCACTAAACGTGGATTTTTAAAATAATTTTTTTGGAGGACTTCTAAGGCAGTAAACGAGGATTTTTAAAATAATATTTTTGGAGGACTTCTAAGGCACTAAACGTGGATTTTTAAAATAATATTTTTTAGAGGACTTCTAAGGCACTAAACGTGGATTTTTAAAATAATATTTTTGGAGGACTTCTAAGGCACTAAACGTGGATTTTTAAAATAATATTTTTGGAGGACTTCTAAGGCACTAAACGTGGATTTTTAAAATAATATTTTTGGAGGACTTCTAAGGAATAAAACGTGGATTTTTAAAATAATATTTTTGGAGGACTTCTAAGGCACTAAACGTGGATTTTTAAAATAATATTTTTGGAGGACTTCTAAGGCACTAAACGTGGATTTTTAAAATAATATTTTTGGAGGACTTCTAAGGCACTAAACGTGGATTTTTAGAATAATATTTTTGGAGGACTTCTAAGGCACTAAACGTGGATTTTTAAAATAATATTTTTTAGAGGACTTCTAAGGCACTAAACGTGGATTTTTAAAATAATATTTTTGGAGGACTTCTAAGGCACTAAACGTGGATTTTTAAAATAATATTTTTGGAGGACTTCTAAGGCACTAAACGTGGATTTTTAAAATAATATTTTTGGAGGACTTCTAAGGAATAAAACGTGGATTTTTAAAATAATATTTTTGGAGGACTTCTAAGGCACTAAACGTGGATTTTTAAAATAATATTTTTGGAGGACTTCTAAGGCACTAAACGTGGATTTTTAAAATAATATTTTTGGAGGACTTCTAAGGCACTAAACGTGGATTTTTGAAATAATATTTTTGGAGGACTTCTAAGGCACTAAACGTGGATTTTTAAAATAATATTTTTGGAGGACTTCTAAGGCACTAAACGTGGATTTTTAAAATAATATTTTTGGAGGACTTCTAAGGCACTAAACGTGGATTTTTAAAATAATATTTTTGGAGGACTTCTAAGGCACTAAACGTGGATTTTTGAAATAATATTTTTGGAGGACTTCTAAGGCACTAAACGTGGATTTTTAAAATAATATTTTTGGAGGACTTCTAAGGCACTAAACGTGGATTTTTTAAATAATATTTTTGGAGGACTTTCAAGGCTCTAAACGTGGATTTTTTAAATAATATTTTTGGAGGTCTTTCAAGGCTCTAAACGTGGATTTTTTAAATAATATTTTTGGAGGACTTTCAAGGCTCTAAACGTGGATTTTTTAAATAATATTTTTGGAGGACTTTCAAGGCTCTAAACGTGGATTTTTTAAATAATATTTTTGGAGGACTTTCAAGGCTCTAAACGTGAATTTTTTAAATAATATTTTTGGAGGACTTTCAAGGCTCTAAACGTGGATTTTTTAAATTATATTTTTGGAGGACTTTCAAGGCTCTAAACGTGGATTTTTTAAATAATATTTTTGGAGGACTTTCAAGGCTCTAAACGTGGATTTTTTAAATAATATTTTTGGAGGACTTTCAAGGCTCTAAACGTGGATTTTTTAAATAATATTTTTGGAGGACTTTCAAGGCTCTAAACGTGGATTTTTTAAATAATATTTTTGGAGGACTTTCAAGGCTCTAAACGTGGATTTTTTAAATAATATTTTTGGAGGACTTTCAAGGCTCTAAACGTGGATTTTTTAAATAATATTTTTGGAGGACTTTCAAGGCTCTAAACGTGGATTTTTTAAATAATATTTTTGGAGGACTTTCAAGGCTCTAAACGCGGATTTTTTAAATAATATTTTTGGAGGACTTTCAAGGCTCTAAACGCGGATTTTTTAAATAATATTTTTGGAGGACTTTCAAGGCTCTAAACGCGGATTTTTTAAATAATATTTTTGGAGGACTTTCAAGGCTCTAAACGCGGATTTTTTAAATAATATTTTTGGAGGACTTCTAAGGCACTAAACGCGGATTTTTTAAATAATATTTTTGGAGGACTTCTAAGGCACTAAACGTGGATTTTTAAAATAATATTTTTGGAGGACTTCTAAGGCACTAAACGTGGATTTTTAAAATAATATTTTTGGAGGACTTCTAAGGCACTAAACGTGGATTTTTAAAATAATATTTTTGGAGGACTTCTAAGGCACTAAACGTGGATTTTTAAAATAATATTTTTGGAGGACTTCTAAGGCACTAAACGTGGATTTTTAAAATAATATTTTTGGAGGACTTCTAAGGCACTAAACGTGGATTTTTAAAATAATATTTTTGGAGGACTTCTAAGGCACTAAACGTGGATTTTTAAAATAATATTTTTGGAGGACTTCTAAGGCACTAAACGTGGATTTTTAAAATAATATTTTTGGAGGACTTCTAAGGCACTAAACGTGGATTTTTAAAATAATATTTTTGGAGGACTTCTAAGGCACTAAACGTGGATTTTTAAAATAATATTTTTGGAGGACTTCTAAGGCACTAAACGTGGATTTTTAAAATAATATTTTTGGAGGACTTCTAAGGCACTAAACGTGGATTTTTAAAATAATATTTTTGGAGGACTTCTAAGGCACTAAACGTGGATTTTTAAAATAATATTTTTGGAGGACTTCTAAGGCACTAAACGTGGATTTTTAAAATAATATTTTTGGAGGACTTCTAAGGCACTAAACGTGGATTTTTAAAATAATATTTTTGGAGGACTTCTAAGGCACTAAACGTGGATTTTTAAAATAATATTTTTGGAGGACTTCTAAGGCACTAAACGTGGATTTTTAAAATAATATTTTTGGAGGACTTCTAAGGCACTAAACGTGGATTTTTAAAATAATATTTTTGGAGGACTTCTAAGGCACTAAACGTGGATTTTTAAAATAATATTTTTGGAGGACTTCTAAGGCACTAAACGTGGATTTTTAAAATAATATTTTTGGAGGACTTCTAAGGCACTAAACGTGGATTTTTAAAATAATATTTTTGGAGGACTTCTAAGGCACTAAACGTGGATTTTTAAAATAATATTTTTGGAGGACTTCTAAGGCACTAAACGTGGATTTTTAAAATAATATTTTTGGAGGACTTCTAAGGCACTAAACGTGGATTTTTAAAATAATATTTTTGGAGGACTTCTAAGGCACTAAACGTGGATTTTTAAAATAATATTTTTGGAGGACTTCTAAGGCACTAAACGTGGATTTTTAAAATAATATTTTTGGAGGACTTCTAAGGCACTAAACGTGGATTTTTAAAATAATATTTTTGGAGGACTTCTAAGGCACTAAACGTGGATTTTTAAAATAATATTATTGGAGGACTTCTAAGGCACTAAACGTGGATTTTTAAAATAATATTTTTGGAGGACTTCTAAGGCACTAAACGTGGATTTTTAAAATAATATTATTGGAGGACTTCTAAGGCACTAAACGTGGATTTTTAAAATAATATTTTTGGAGGACTTCTAAGGCACTAAACGTGGATTTTTAAAATAATATTTTTGGAGGACTTCTAAGGCACTAAACGTGGATTTTTAAAATAATATTTTTGGAGGACTTCTAAGGCACTAAACGTGGATTTTTAAAATAATATTATTGGAGGACTTCTAAGGCACTAAACGTGGATTTTTAAAATAATATTTTTGGAGGACTTCTAAGGCACTAAACGTGGATTTTTAAAATAATATTTTTGGAGGACTTCTAAGGCACTAAACGTGGATTTTTAAAATAATATTATTGGAGGACTTCTAAGGCACTAAACGTGGATTTTTAAAATAATATTTTTGGAGGACTTCTAAGGCACTAAACGTGGATTTTTAAAATAATATTTTTGGAGGACTTTTAAGGCACTAAACGTGGATTTTTAAAATAATATTTTTGGAGGACTTCTAAGGCACTAAACGTGGATTTTTAAAATAATATTTTTGGAGGACTTCTAAGGCACTAAACGTGGATTTTTAAAATAATATTTTTGGAGGACTTCTAAGGCACTAAACGTGGATTTTTAAAATAATATTTTTGGAGGACTTCTAAGGCACTAAACGTGGATTTTTAAAATAATATTTTTGGAAGACTTCTAAGGCACTAAACGTGGATTTTTAAAATAATATTTTTGGAGGACTTCTAAGGCACTAAACATGGATTTTTAAAATAATATTTTTGGAGGACTTCTAAGGCACTAAACGTGGATTTTTAAAATAATATTTTTGGAGGACTTCTAAGGCACTAAACGTGAATTTTTAAAATAATATTTTTGGAGGACTTCTAAGGCACTAAACGTGGATTTTTAAAATAATATTTTTGGAGGACTTCTAAGGCACTAAACGTGGATTTTTAAAATAATATTTTTGGAGGACTTGTAAGGCACTAAACGTGGATTTTTAAAATAATATTATTGGAGGACTTCTAAGGCACTAAACGTGGATTTTTAAAATAATATTTTTGGAGGACTTCTAAGGCACTAAACGTGGATTTTTAAAATAATATTTTTGGAGGACTTCTAAGGCACTAAACGTGGATTTTTAAAATAATATTTTTGGAGGACTTCTAAGGCACTAAACGTGGATTTTTAAAATAATATTTTTGGAGGACTTCTTAGGCACTAAACGTGGATTTTTTAAAAATAATATTTTTGGAGGAATTCTAAGGAATAAATAGTGGATTTTTTAAATAATATTTTTGGAGGACTTCTAAGGAATAAAACGTGGATTTTTTAAATAATATTTTTGGAGGACTTCTAAGGAATAAACGTGGATTTTTAAAATAATATTTTTGGAGGACTTCTAAGAATAAAACGTGGATTTTTTAAATAATATTTTTGGAGGACTTCTAAGGAATAAAACGTGGATTTTTTAAATAATATTTTTGGAGGACTTCTAAGGAATAAAACGTGGATTTTTAAAGTAATATTTTTGGAGGAATTCTTAGGAATAAATAGTGGATTTTTTAAATAATATTTTTGGAGGACTTCTAAGGAATAAACGTGGATTTTTTAAATAATATTTTTGGAGGACTTCTAAGGAATAAAACGTGGATTTTTAAAGTAATATTTTTGGAGGAATTCTTAGGAATAAATAGTGGATTTTTTAAATAATATTTTTTGGAGGACTTCTAAGGAATAAAACATGGATTTTTTAAATAATATTTTTGGAGGACTTCTAAGGAATAAACGTGGATTTTTTAAATAATATTTTTGGAGGACTTCTAAGGAATAAAACTTGGATTTTTTAAATAATATTTTTGAGGACTTCTAAGGAATAAAACGTGGATTTTTTAAATAATATTTTTGGAGGACTTCTAAGAAATAAAACGTGGATTTTAAAAATAATATTTTTGGAGGACTTCTAAGGAATAAAACGTGAATTTTAAAATAATATTTTTGGAGGACTTCTAAGGAATAAAACGTGGATTTTTAAAGTCATATTTTTGGAGGACTTCTAAGGAATAAAACGTGGATTTTTAAAATAATATTTTTGGAGGACTTCTAAGGAATAAAACGTGGATTTTTAAAATAATATTTTTGGAGGCCTTCTAAGGAATAAAACGTGGATTTTTAAAATAATATTTTTGGAGGACTTCTAAGGAATAAAACGTGGATTTTTAAAATAATATTTTTGGAGGACTTCTAAGGAATAAAACGTGGATTTTTAAAATAATATTTTTGGAGGCCTTCTAAGGAATAAAACGTGGATTTTTAAAATAATATTTTTGGAGGACTTCTAAGGAATAAAACGTGGATTTTTAAAATAATATTTTTGGAGGACTTCTAAGGAATAAAAACGTGGATTTTTAAAATAATATTTTTGGAGGACTTTCAAAGAAATAATCGTGGATTTTTAAAATAATATTTTTGGAGGACTTTTGGAAGGCAAACCCACAATCAAAGAAATGTCGTCTTTCGTAAATGCTATAAAGCAGAGCGTAACTCCCGGAAACTGAACTTATATTTTTGTTTGCTTGATATATCGGCATCGGCAGCTAACTAAGACAAAAATATTTTATTTAAATTTAAATTTGTGTATTTAAAATATTTTACAAGCAAATAACAAAAATAGCTTTAGATCTTTCATCCTTGACGATGTACGAATTCTTTGAATATATATAATTTTTGTTGTCTATTCACAAATATTCCAAATCTTGGTAAACATCATCAAATATTTTTAGATGAATATTTGTTAAGCATTCACTGGCAGACATTTTGTCTGCATGGTTAAGCAAATATTATGGTATAATTTTTGTTGAAAACTTGACGATTTTAAACCGATTATCCGAATTCATTTGGGCAATAATAGCCAAGCTTTTGTGGCAAAAAAATCTACAAAACAATCTTAGATGTGAAAACAATGCCATTAGTTAGATAAATAAACAACAAAAAAACTCTGCGACATTGTTAACGCAAAAACAACAACACAAGCAATTCTTCACACCAAGAGAGAGTGATTGAAATTATAAAGATGACAACAACAAACAGTTAAACAATATCGGGCTATTATTGTTATTATTGACACAACGAAGGTGTGACAATAATTGAAAAATAATTTATCATTTTATAATTAATAAATCAATCTCAAGTGGAGATCGTCAAAGAACAACAACTACAACAGCAATAAAAATTGTAAATCAAAACAATAATAATAAAAAACAAGCAAATACAAAAAATGCCAGCAACAATGACAAAATGCACAACAGCAGGGTTTTTGAGCTTTATCGACATCTATAAAACGAGGGAGTGTTTCAAATCAATAATCCAATCGACGAACACAAAAACAATTTACAAATACTAGCCACAGGCAGACAGACGGACGCTTGAGAATGGTTGCTTACTTCGTTAATGATTGAAGATAATAAAGTCAATGGCAAAAAAACGAAACTGCTATACAAAACCGATGAATTAACATTATAAATGTATGAAATAAATTAATAATTTGTGTAGAACACAAACACACAGGCACACATAATCCAAGTGAAAAATCACATCACTTTAAATTGTACATTGATGAAGAATCCCATCAAAGATGTATTCGTGTATGTGGGACATTTCACGTAGGATATTCCAATGCGAACTTTAACACTTTTAAACCACCCCTCCAACGTTTACTTACAAAGGTAGGGCCTAATGATCCTAGGCAACCAAGGTTTTTTTTTGTGAAACTAGGACAACGGTAATCTGTCGTTTTTGCTTACAGTTACATACCCTCAGCCAATGTTCGTGGCAGCCTACTATGCTAAGGTAGCTCCCAATTGAAATGAAAGTAGATCCTGGCATCTCCTAAACCTTGTCATGGTAAAGTTGATTTCACATTAAAAGACAGAAGAAAACTTTTGTCAGAGCAACTAAAACGTAGTCCGTAAATGCAAAAAGTCCAACGCCTCCACTATCAGAACCAAATATTAAATTATTAAAACCAGGAATATGCTGTTGATTTAGTTGCTAGCTTCCACCTTAAACGTTCCATATGTCTCATTCTCATACATTTCAATATAAACAAATACCACAATTTATTAACAATTAGAAGACATTGATGGAATCGTTTTGTTATTGCGCTTTTACTATTTTCAACAAAAGCAACGATAATAACAAATAAATTGACATCCAGTTATTGCTATGAACTTGAACAACAACATCATACATACATACAAACATACCTTGCACTCCTACATACCAAACCAAACAACGTTTCATTTGTTAGCGCAGACATAGCTGCGCCATTCAATTGGTCATTTTATAATTTGCATACTAAACGGTTGATTTTCTCAGAAAGACAGTTAATAAATCGATACGAAACGAACGAATGCCATGTATCAGAGAATTGAACACGTATCATCTTCAATACAATCTTTTGATCTTTTTTGGGGATGGAACAATCGTTGGATCGATAGATGGATGGATGGACAGTTGATGTGAACGTGGATAAGATAACTGCTGCTGATAAGAACTCGGCAATTGTTGTGATGCGTTTGAGTGTTTTTGTTGCATCACTGATTGCATTCCAGATACAAAAAAAAAAAAAAAATTCTAAGAAATTCTAAGAGAAAATGTCAACATTTTGTTGCACAAATAGAATTAATTTGTTTTGATATCTGTTAAATTTTAATTGAAATAAAAACAAAAGACTAAAGACTCATACAGGGTATTATAATATATCATTTAACCTTCAAATGTTTTTAATGGAAAATCCACTTTGTAATGGGTTTACTATGGAAAAACATTTATTCTAAAGTTACAAAGAAAGGTGTGACAAATATTTTGAAATCAGCGATTTCAATATTATAGGATTTCGAAGAAAACAAAAACTCAATGAAAAATTCACGACAATTATTAGGATTTATCGAGGCAATAGTTGATTGTTAGTCAAAAAATTAAAAAACAAGTAAAAAAGTATCGGTCAGCTTTGCTAACAGAGATATACCTGTGTATATTGAAACAATTTTTTCCCAAAACCCGCATGTATTTAGGGGGTTTTAAAAATGTTGGATGTATGAAACGACAAAATGTTGATTAGGATTAAAGATCAAAAGTTTTGCTGACGAGATACTTAAATGAATGGATCGACATTAACCATTATGGAAGTGGATCTCCAGCCACTACATATGGTGCCATAGGGGGTTTTTACACCCTTCACGCTGTTTGCTCAAGAA